>NW_010335027.1:0-40153 GCF_000700745.2 Antrostomus carolinensis
CAGGTTAGGGCTTCCCGCGCTGCTGCCTGTTGCGGGGATGTACCCCGACACCTTACCGAGGGAACACAGCCGGGGTTCCCTGGCCTGGGGGAGCAGCGTGGGGGGGTTGTTGGGCCAGCTCATGCAGGGAGGGAGGGAGGCAGGAAGGGAGATTTGTGGGCTCTTATATCAGTGTGGAAGTGGGATGAGCAATAGGGAGGCTGTTCTCCTCCCAGTGCCGGTGTAACCGCTCCTGGGAGTGTCCTATGAAAGGTTATAGGAACCAGGTTATGTCACATTACTGGTGTGCTGGTCCGGATCTTTGATGATGGGGGAAACTCAAGCTGTGATTTGTGCAGTGACAGTGATGAGGAAATGTTCTGGAAAGATGTGGGGGTTTTTTTGTTTGTTTATTTTTTCCCCTCACCATATTTCATCACTTCATTGGTTGGATTCAGCTGCATGCTTTGGTTTTTTTAAACAATCCTTTCTTCAGACTCTTAGTTTTACTTTGCTATGGGAATATTTCCAGGGCTGCAGAGATCCTACACATGGCACATGGGCAGCAGATCCTGGCACACACTTCACAACTGCTTGTTGCCACGAGACATTAAGACATGAACACAAAGTGCAAAAGGCAGCGCTGAGTCCCATGGCACAGGGAAATTTGGGAACTGCAGCTATACACTGGTGTACTTCTACACTTCATTAATAACACTGTGTCATGGCTTTTTTATATTTAAAGGATGTATAAAGGTTAAGTGCCAAGCGCCAAAATGAGCGTGACTTCGTGGTTCTTGGTGAGCAGCACTGGCATTCGCCATCGCCTCCCTCGGGAGATGATATTTGTTGGCAGAGATGACTGTGAACTGATGCTCCAGGTAATGTGCCTTCTTTTTTTTAATTTTTTTAATTTCTTCTGAAGATGCAGTAGATGTAAGTATCCCCAGAATATAGTGCTGGGGATCTCTAGAGGTGTTGCATGTTTTCATCAGATGACACCTTTGAAAAGGAACATCCTTTTTTATGTTGAGCCTGCGATTGCCATGAAGACTTCATATATTTGTGAAAGTGAAAGTGAGGTTTCTTTCAAATTGACATATCATCAGACAGATAGGAGCTCTAGTGGTAAGAGACTAATCAAATATTTTAACTGTCTTGATGCTACTAGAAGCAGTAAGCAAAGACGTACCATTGTGTCCTGATCTGTGATTATGCTGCTGGTTTTTGTAGCTTTTAATACATGCACTGTTTACTAGTATGTGTGATTTGATTTTTCCCTTTAGCTTTGATTGAATTGTCAAACACTGTTTACTAGTACGTGTGATTTGATTTGGGGCAGGGTTTTTTGTTTGGCTATTTTTCCCTTTAGCTTTGATTGAATTGTCAATGCTTGTATGTCTCACTTAGGGTTTTTATCGTGGTAGGAAATACTGATGTTTAGCAGAGAAACTCTAGCTGTTTTGGTGGAGTGAGTAAGTTGGTGACCTCTTCCCAAAGTAATTGTGTTACTCAGGCAAATTTGCAGCTTCTGTTAGTGCTTCCCAAACCAGTGTGTCTCTCTGCTGGACCTTATCCAACGTGTCTGAACTGTTGACTGTGCTCTGATGTTTGACAGTGTAAGTAATAGATGTCACTCCAAACAAATGGAGCTGGAATCTTGCAAAGAGCTTTTGACAGGAGCACTTTAGCTCAGGAATTTGTAGAAGCTCAAAATTAAATTAGTGCTTCTTCTAGACCCACGCCATGAGTACTTAAATGCCAAAAAATATTTTATTGCACCTGCCTGTCTCTCTTTTTGCCCCTTTACAGAGATGGCAAATGTGCCTGTTGGTGGCAAAATTAGGAAGCTGCACAACAGGGACTCCATCCCGTGTGGTTATGTCCTAAATGCTTTGCTGATGTTCTACCAGGCAGACTGTGTTTGTAGTTACTGCAGGGGTTTTGTACGTTATGTTAGAGGGAGGTCTGTTTAGAGGGGTAGAAGTTCTTGTACAAGGTGTACTGGGAAGGCAAAGTGTTATCTATCTGTAATAAAATGTTAGTGTCCACAGAAAGAGGGATTGCAGTGTTTGTACTGCTCTGCTAGCTGGCAGTGAATGGCATGGCTGTGCTGCAGTGGCAGAATCTGAAGCACTCTCCTGTCAAACAGCAGATCGTTTGTTTGGGTTTTCCCATGAATCATATTATCTTTTTTCCTTTGTGTTTCTATGTGTCTGACTGGTGAGGCATGTAAAGGTGGGATGTTAAAAATGTAGTCTCTCCTGACTTGAAGGGAGAACACAGATGCAGTGTCTTTGATTTCCAAAAATGGCCTGAGTCTTAGGGTGCCCATCTTAATACTTTTTGAAGGTAATTGAGATTTTTTTTTACCGTCAAGGTTCACCACTCTGAGAATCACATGTCTCAAGTTGTGCACCCTAAAATAAAAGTACCTAAATATCAGTCATGCTTAAAATGCATTGCTTGCTTCTCTGGTTACTTATGGGGTTAACTGGACGGCATGGATTGTGAGCCACACCGTGCCACAGGGCATTTAATGCTTCATGGCAAGTCTGAGCTGGCTTGTCAGTGTTGCATGTGGACTAGCAACCTTGTGATGCTCTACGTTTGCCGTGCTCTTTTCTATGAGGTAAGTGAGTTGGGATTACTGGAGGAGCCAGCAGTATCTGTGAGAGTGAAGCGGCTGTATTTGGGGGCTCATAGGTGGTGGTGGTGGTATTAAAGGAGGTTTTTATTATTTAATCAGAATGAGGGCTCTGGATTCTCTGTAAAAGTCAGCTGCTTATGTTCATGGGATGAGTTGCATGTCACTCTTTATAAACATACTAGTTTGCTACCTCCAGTAATAAAAACTTTTTCTAGGATCACATGTAAGGACTTATTTTGAACAGCACAGTACAATATTTTCCTAGCCATTTGCTTATAAAGATATTTTCCAGAGCTATCTTGGGCTCCAAAGGAGATGACTGTAGTAAGACTCAGTGTGGAAGAGAGATGGTGAACAGAGACTTGATATTCAAGAAAAGTTGTGTGTGAGCAGATGGAGGATAAGATCTAAAAATAGACTTTTTTCCTGCTGTGACTGTCCATGTCACAAAATCGTTGTGCAGACTGGCACAATCATTTGTCTTGGGAAAAGCTTAAGGAGCAGGGCAGCTATCAGAGCAGATGGACAGAGCTCTGAGACAGTGTTTGCACCTGCAGTATTTCTGTGGTGCTAAGCCTGAAACTGTATATTCACTGCACAGTTATTTTGCTTACATATTTAAAGATACTGGTATTTAATCCCTTAAAGTGTGCAACTGGAAGTAGACTGGCAGTGTCTGGGGAATTAACTGGATGACCTGGTCAGTGTTTTTTTGTCCCTAAGACTGTTCCTGCTTGGTGATTTCATCGTGATAGGGTTTATGGTTCCCTCTTGGGACTGTGTGTGTTAGATGGTGTGCAAACATATGACACAGAGATAACCCTTGTCCTGGAGACTTTGCAGTTTTGCCTTTCTTATTTTACTGTTTTAGGAGTGTCTTGTCTTTTGATATTTTATTGGAACATATTGTCTTAAGGTATCAGATCCCTAAACAGTAAAAAAATGATGGCTTTGCCACCAAACAATCAAGCTTTAGTTTTGCCTGTGTTTACTTATTTCATAGAGGCACTAGATTTGCTTTCTGGTTAACAAAGAAGTGAAGAAAAACGGAGTCTTTAAGCTTAAACTTAAGTAGATTTGCTAGTGGGGAAACATAATCTACCTTGAAATCTTCTATACCTACTAAGAGGACTAGAAATACTTTAAATGTTTTTGCAGCGCTGTAAAGCTTTTAGTGCAAGTAAATGCGAGATTTACGTTGGGTTTGAATGTTAATGCATGGGTGAAAACGCCACGTAGCGTAGCTTGGCATGCACAGTGTTGTTACACAGAGTCTAAGGAAACAGCAGAACTGAGCCCTTAAGAAGTGCTTGATTTCTTCAACAGTCTCATGGGCTCACTTCAAGTAACAGTCAACAATCAGCAGATGTATGGGAGTCTATACATTCACTAACTTGCATTAGCCTGTTTTTTTCTGAGAAGCTCGGTGGTGGTAGGAAGTAGTTATCTGAAAAGATTTACCTTTTTTTTTTTCTTTTTTTTTTTTACCAAAAATAAGAGGGTTTTTGGACCATCTTGGACAAAGTAATCCTCCCCTCTGCAACATTTTTCTTAGGAAACATAGTTTCCATTTTTATCAGCTTTGATCATTTGCTTAATGTGATGGGTATTTACTCAGGAGACAAATGTTTTGCAAACTCGTAATTTTCACTTAATGGTTAAAACCTTCCCCTCTGCCCCTAAACAAAGCCTCTTTTGCATTTTTGCTAAATGTAAATATTTAACAGAAGGGAAAGCAGGGTCATGATTTCCCTGGTTTTGTTTGAAAGAGAAATGTTTTTTTGAAAATTTGGGAAAGCAAAATGTTTAACCAGTGCTCCCTTGAGTATTTCCCTCTCTTTAGAGCAGTGATTTGGGGATGCTGTTGTCCTACGCTGGCTGCAGTGGTACACGTGAGTGTGAGTTACAGCAGGAGTAGGTGCAGGTGGCATGATGCTTTCTGTTTTACACCTTTGTCTTGTGTGTCTTTAAAGACGGTTTGACACTTCCTATAAGGAGACACCATTTTTCAATTGCTTATAACGCTACTAAACTTTGTAACTGTTTGGGGTGGGGGGTTCATTTTCCAGGTGTCTGTTTTAGGCAGTGTGTTCTGGACACAATCAGCTCTGTGAGCAACTCTGAGAAAAATGCTGTTTTCTTAATGTAAACTATTTAAAAGTATATTTAACCTGTTATTTGAAGTTGTGGCATTGTAGAGCTTGGGGGGTGACACTTTTCAAGAGTCAATGTCTAGGTCAGAGGTGGTTGTTTGTTCTTTTTTTATTTCCTCCTCTCCTCAATAATCTAAATGTGTTTGACCAAGTTCCAAACCTTTGAAAAAACATTGGAATTTGCATGTTGTCAGCAGGGATTTGCTTGTTACTATTGTCTTAGGTCATGTTTCATCTGGGGGTGAGGTTGGTGAGGGGATGGATCAGAGAACAGAACTGTCAGGGATTGGGCAAAGAGGAACTAAGTGCAGGGACGCACAAGGCTGTGGTTTAGATGTAAGAGCAATTGTGTGAGATTAGATCAAGGTGCATCTGGCCTGGTGTCCTGACTCAGGCAGTGGTCAAAGCAGCTGTCGAGGAAAGTGCAAGAACAAGCCAAGAGTATAATGATACTTCCAGAGTACTTGCTCAGCCTCTTGACTTGTCTTTCAAGGAAGCCAGAGGCTGGATTTTTGCGTTTAGTCCTTGAATTTCTACTCTATAAAGCCTCACCAGGAGATTAAGATTTGGCTGAGCAGGGAGGCACAACACGGAGTCTGTCATGTGTGCAGAGTGAGAGGAGGAGCAGCAGGACTTGGGAAAGTGGAGGGTGGTGCATATAGGGCAGGAGCTGTTCAGTGTGGGGAAAGCGGGCGTTGCAGGATGTGACTGCTGAGCAGCATCTCCCTTGGGCCTGAGAGGGACTCAAGGCTCGATTTTATTCTGGTGTCAGCAGAGAGCTGTGAAAGCTCCTAGCCAAGCATCTGTCACTGATCCATATAGGACATTGCATGCTGCTTATGGTATCAATTAGTCAGTTCAAGTGCTAGGGGCTTGTGAGCTGAACACACCAGTTTGTTCTGCCGGTGAATCAGATAAATGGTTACTTGATACTGCTTGAATAGGCATTTTCCTCTTTTTAGCTTGTTTTGGTAAAAAGCTGAGGAATTACAAGTGTTCTAGGCACTGAAGGAACATTCTTATGGCTGCTAAGTAAAGTGTTTATAGCTGTGGAGGGGTTACAACATACCAGTGTGAGGATTGCCTGTGTAATCCTGCTTCTACCCCTGTGCACCTAGGCATGAAGATGCAATCTGTTATTGTATCATTACCAGATATTTGTTCCCCTCGGGATCTGCTCTGTGTTTGGTAGGCAGGGTGCACGGTGCCCTTACAAATAATACAGTGTGATGGTGAACTCTGTGTGTATGTGACATCTGGTCAAATTAAGGTTTCATTGACCTGACTTATCCTACCTTCCCTGCGCTGTACTTGATATTACAATGTCTCTCCTGTGTAATGTATCCATAAACAAGTGTGAATAGGTGTGGTGTAGTTTGTCTACAGCATTATGCTGGGAGGAAGCAGGTGGTGTGAACTTGGTAGCTTATCTTTTTCCTGGTACTTCTAGGTGAATTCATTTAGTAGGTCTCAGTAGAAGCCATGAGGGATCTCTGCTGCCTTTGCATCCTGACCTCCTTCCCCATGGAAGCGCGGGACTGCAGTGAGAAGCTGTAGTCAGGACAGGGCAGTGCCCTACTCGTGCTGTTTTCCTGCAGTTATCCAGAGGGTGTAAACCACCACCTAAGTTAGTCCCAGGGCTTTGGGAATTGCAGTGATCTCGAGACAGTCATTCATTAGGTGTCACAAGGGAAGTAGGTGTCTTACAGGCAGAAGGGAGAGAATCTAGCCTTGGGAAGGCTCTGCTTTTTGACGGGTAGTGTTTCCGGGTGCCTGGGCAGCAGCTGTAGGAGGAAGGTTTATGTGAACATCCCGTATTTCCAGGCCTAGAGTGGTTTTTTTGGCTCTTGCCTCTCCCATTGTTTACTGTTAATGTGCAGTTGACGGGAAGATTAGGATGTCTGATGAAATGTGGGTTGAGGAGGCTGGAGGCATGGCAGGAACAGCAAACCTGGGAGGGGAGTTCATTGCTGGCGGCAGGGTAGGGAGAGAGGTGATGGTGGCACTGCAGGCAGGTGGTTATTAGGGGTGAGAGGGCTGCATGCGCCTGGCAAGGTGCTGGAAGCCTGACCTGTGGAGGGAGGGTTTGTCCCTCTCCAGAGCATGCAGGAAAAAAGGTGACCCCTTCCATGTCTGAGATCCTGATCCAGGCACTAACATGCAGCTCGGCTGCCTTACAGAAATTCAGGCTTCTGTCCCACCAAAGATGATGCTTTTCTGTGTCTCCTGGGTGCCTATGTAAAATGAAGGGACAGCCAAGTGCATCTGTGGGCAGCACGTTCCTTGCCTGCAGTCAGGATCTGACCCTGGGTCACTTCAACCAGTGCCCCACTTTGGGCAAAGGGAACCAGCAAGCAGAAACTCATTCTACCCTAAAATAACGGGTTAAGTTGTTATGGGAACAATGCCAGCCTCCAAATCCCTTTGCCAAGCTGTGGGGATTATAGTTTCATTTTCATGGGGGATTTCTCTCTTTTGTTCAGTGCCTTATTTTTTGCATGAATACTCAGGCCCTGGTCCTGTCACAGATCCACTAAGCCCATGATCTCGACTGCAGCAAAGCTGAAGGCAGGAGCCTTTGCAGCGTGGGAGCTGTAATGTGAGTCCAGCTTCAGAATGAGGTGGCTGCACTTGCTGAAGAGACATTTGTCTGCTTAGGCAGAGTCGTTTTAAAACGGGCAGCAGATGCCCCTGGGAGCGATTAGGCTGCATCTTGTGGGGGTGTCTCACTTGCAACCAGCCTGGGGCAGGATTGAGCATTCACTAATATTCTGGAAAAGTACTGAAGTGGACATTATGTACAACTCTGAAATGCATCGTGGTGAAAGAGGGAGACCCAGTGTTCATGTCTATCATTAAATGTTATCTGGAGTTTTACTTTTGAGGAGCAAAAATCATATTTCAGGCCAGAATGCAAGGGATTTTTAATTTATTTATTTATTTTTTTTTTTAAGTTGGCTTTGCCTGTCTCCCTTCTAAAGTGGAACACTGGGAGAGATTTGTATTTCCTTACTGGGACACTTGTGCAGAGTACTGCACTGGCAATGTAACCTGTTCACTATGGAAAGTATTTGAGCAAATGTTTATTGCATGCTGCCACCAGAATGCTGCAGTTATCCTGTGCCAGACGTGCACAACAGACTGCAGTGAGGAACAGGGAAACTGCTCTCGTTTGTCTATTTTATCTCCAATACCACGATGCCTCACGGTGCTGGCAGGGCTGAGGTCCAGATCTCAACCCTGAGCAGTAGGTTTTTGCCCATGGTAATTCTCCTGGGGAAAAAGCAGCATCTGTATCTACGTAGCCAGCTGAGCTGTGTCTGCTCCCCAGCCCTGTGGGGAGACGCAGGCTGTCTGGCTTATTTCTTCTCCTGCCTTCCAAGCAGGTCTTGTTTCCTCGTGGGTTTTGCTTGGCGTCTGTGCAGCTCGTGGTTCCATCCCGAGTGCCCTGTTCTGTGTATCAGACCCTTCACCAAACACAGAGCTGTAGGGTGTCTGCAGCACCCGTAGCCAGCGTGATGTGTACCTCTGTGGAGACTCCTGTGTGCTTCTGAAGCTGCTTCTGCTGCTCCCATGTTAAGAAGGGGCTTTTGCGGATTTGAGAATCCCAAATGAGCTGCCTGGCTGCATGTCTGATTGGAGACTGATGATGGAAGATGTTGGTACCAGTATGGGACTGGCAGACCCAGAGGTGCCATTCCTATCTGTGATTTGGACTGTCTGCTTAATATGACCTTGGAAGAAAGAAGAGCTAGAAGATACCTGGGTCTTCAGCTATATGCTACAGGTGCATTTTTTTTCTACTAGGTATTTAAAACATGATGCATTGTAGATAGTATGATGGAGAAGCAGGACAGCCTTTATTAGGAGGTGATTTGAATGTCAGGAAATGCGAGCCTTGGATGAGCTTAGTGTAGTAACAAATCAGTGTCCATGTTTTCACTTCAGAGAAGTGTAAATGTTGTTAATCGGAAACACACACGTTGTGTTTTCCCAAGAGTTGTTTTCATTTCGTAACAGGTCCAGTGTCGGGACATGGTGAGAACGCTGTGTTCTTCCTTCATTCCCACCCTCTAGGAGTGCATACTTATTTCTTGCCTGCAGATCAGTAGTGCATAGCAAGAGCCCTCCCTTCGCTGTGTTCTTTTCCCCTTTTCGATTTCATCTGAGATGCTCCAGCTCTGGTTTTGCTGTTTGGGTCCAGGTAGAATCTCACGGATCTTTGCCATAGCTGATGAGTGCTGCTCATCCCACTGCAAGTGCTTTTCTGGTGAAACAGATTAACTGCGAGGGTGTACTGGTTATCTTCTGCTTTTGACACCTGTGTATAGGCACGTCAGGTTTTTTAACACTTTATTGGAAATTAATGCTTTTTTCCCACTTTTTCCAAGGTTCCACTTGGACCCTTGTATCCCTTCCGGACAGATGAATTGGTCTCGCCTTTTGTTGTGGAGGTTGTGATTGATCATGAGCAAGGCTCAGTATTTGGTGCAAGTGTGCATTTAAGCTAGGGGGTCCTCTTATATTTGTGATTCAGTCAATTTAATGGCAGCTTTTTGATTTATAGATGCCTAAAATCTTTCCAGTGGAGTTGCAGACGAGCTCTGCACCGAGGCCTGATGTGTAATGTGTGTTTACTCAGGCCTCTTAAATCACTTTCTGTGATTCAGTGGGTCATGCATTGGGAATCATAGAATGGTTTGGTTTGGAAGGGACCTTAAAGATCGTCCAGTTCCAACCCCCCTGCCATCAGCAGGGACACCTTCCACCAGAGCAGGTTGCTCAAAGCCTCATCCAACCTGGCCTTGAACACCTCCAGGGAGGGGGCATCCACAGCTTCTCTGGGCAACCTGTTCCAGTGTCTGACCACCCTCACAGTGAAGAATTTCTTCCTAATATCTAATCTAAACCTACCCTCTTCCAGTTTAGAGCCATTGGGAAGCACTGCTCTGCTGGGCTGGAGTGACTTCTGCAGGATTATTCTCGGGGTTTTGGCTGTTAACAGTCTGGAAACTGGTTAGTCTTTTCTTTGGACGTGGGACTGAGGCAGTCTGCTCCTCTCGGAGAACAAAAGCACCCTCAGCCTGGGTTGCTGCTGTCACTGCACGCGAGAGTGGTTTGTGCTGAATGTGACTGATGTTGAAATAAACCACACCTCGGTTCTCAAGTAAGAGTGACCTTTGGCAAGTCAGCAACAAAAAAAGTAAGGTGTGATTTTAGTTATTTTAAGTTGAGTTTCCTTGGTGATGGGCCCTTAGGAGCTCCTGCTGTCAGTTCCTGTGATGTTTGCTGGTTTCACATAAACAAAACTTAACAGATTTCCCCTCTTCTCCACAAAACCATGGAATTTCACAGAAGTGTGATCTGTGTTAACAGTTTGCCCTGTTCCTGATGTGTTCTTTAAAGAGAAGCTTCTTTGGAAGATAGGAAGTTTTGGCATAAGTTGGTTCCTTTGGTGACCTCTTCCTGCTTTTATGTAGGAGAATATCATACTGCTGGAATGCATCTCTGCTCCCCTGGGATGACCCTTGTCTGGTTTGGGACACCTGAGTGGCTGTAGTCAGCTGTTGTAAAATATAGCAGCCCAAAGGCTGTGCTGACTTACATCAGGGTCAGATCCAGGGCAAACTGACTTTTTGGGAGACAGCTGTTCCCAGAAATAAACCCTTTTTTAAATGACCTGTGACCTGGTACCAGATAAAATCTACCTTATTTTTTTTGTCTGGATTAGCTTTTTGGAGTAGAAGCCTTTCTTCCCTCGGAAGGGGCTGGAGGGGTTGTTCTTGCCTTTAAACTCTGGTAATCTTTAAGTGAGTGTCTGTGGCATGCTGTAAAAAGCTGAAGAAAACACTTGGGAACAGTGATGTCCATGATTTTTGGGTAGCAACGGGACTAGGGAAGACGTTGCATCTGTGCTGTGCAGGCAGGACCTCTGTGCCCCACTGGTTTTGAGTCCAGTTGGATGAAAAGTAGTTACACAAATGCCATGGATGAGGGATTTCTTCTATCCATGCTGTGAGTGGGAATGATCTTCCCCCTCTACTTCATAGGTGAGGTGCAGTGAGCCCTGTAGGAACCCCAGCTGGGGTGCAGTGCCCACACTGCCCAGTGGTTGTGGGGATGGGCCCTGGGTGGGCAGCATCCCTGGACCATCCTTACCTTACGCTGCACACACCTGCTGCAGCTCCTTGGGCAATGGCAAATGGAACTGAGGGGTTGCATCTACTGTGAACAGTAATGGAAAGAAGCAGCAGCTTCACATTGCAAATGTTTACAACCTGCCTGTTTGAGGTGGTGTTGGACAGTAGGTGTGGGGATTGCGTGGGGATGAGAGGTTTGTGTCTGCCCCTCCTGGGAGGGTGTTGCTGTGTGTCACGTCCCGTGTTTAGGTCTCAGTATAGCAGGAGATACAAGTGAGATGCGCTGACCATGTTGTCTCTGCCTGTCCCACCAATAGTTGGTTGTTTCTTTGGGTTGGTTCTCTCAGTTGCTGTCTGAGCAGCATCAACTGGGCAACAGAGCATTGAGTGCTGCCTTGTTTTTCAGCTCACATGAGCTGACACTTTATAAACTCAGCAGCACACAGATACCTGTGTTAGTGAGGCAGTTGGAGGCTCGGAGTCACCTGCCCCTCCTCACTGCCTCTGTTTGTGGTGGCATGTTGTGAGTGGTGTGAGGGACATCACAAGGTGGAATGGCGGTCTTTCTGGCCAGGGGTGTGCTTGCTTCATATTGGTACTTCAGGGTTATTCTGGAGGACAAGTCTCCTGGGCTGACATGCTCTGCAGGGGGAGGAGCTGCCATTTATCAGCTCTTGGGATATTATCAATGTACTTGACATTGCCAGAGGCAGAAGAAATTCCTGCAAATGGTAGCAGTATGTCCAGAAAAGTCCTCTATGTTTTCACCAAGGAATTCCCCTGAAACAATCTTTGCCTCTGCATGCCTGCAAGGAAGTAGATAATGTCTTGTTGAGAGCAGTTCTGTGGAAACCAGCATGTTTATACTTGGGAAAAGGAAGAGACTTTTCACTGAGAACTTGTTGGTCGGTGCCCAGGCCGAGGAAGATTATCTGACTTAGAGCCTGACTTGTCTCCCTGCGCTGGTAGCACGCCTGACCCTGCCCTGGCCTCAGATACCAGGGAGGTCTCCGTGTTGTGTGCTTGTGCTGATGGAATGACCAGTTCCAGTGACCGGTTGAGGTCGACTGCAGCAAGGATTCCAAGTTAGGAGAGGCAGTAGCTCTAAATGCAGACAGTCTGGTGTCTTTATAGCAGTAACATGCCATATTTAAAAATTACTCAGAGATTTTGTTCTAACACTTCTTCCTCAGAAGTCTGACACTGTTCATGCTGAAGTGTTATACCATGTGTTGAAGATAAGGTGCATTTGGTACTTGTGTGTTGTGGCAAAGCCAGTGGTACCAAATCACGGTCCAGTTCAGTGTTCTCAAACCTAGCTTTAAATTGAATTTTCCTACAGTTGCTTTCTTTCTCATCCCAAGTTTACTAACCTCCCTCCAACTTGGAAAACATCCTAGAATTTAAATCATCTCTGGGACATAATCCTGGGAACAGCATACATTGTTGTGAATAAGTTTGGTTTGTAACTTAAGAAAATTATTTTTTTCTCTTTGAAAAATAGGAAGAAATAATCACAAATAAGAATGTCCCTAGTGATGAGGCCACTGACTTCAGCTGGTGAAAAATGGAGCTCTTCTAGTTTTCACTGGCTGAGATTCTGCCTCCAGGCTTTCAGTTTGACTGGTTTTGTTTTCAGTGTGTATTGATATAATTTATTGAAATTATGGCATAGTCTTGACAGCCTTCAGTGATTTTTATTTTTTTTTTCCCCCTCTCCATGCAAATAGTGTATTGTCTTCAGTGAACTGTTTAAACAACCATGGAAACATTTACTGTTTATCCTTTGGTTATTTATAGTAGTAAATAATATTTAATCCTTCCTGCTTTTCCCCTCTCTCCCCCTACCCCATATCCATTAGTTTAATGTCTAAATGTTGATTTAATTAACAGTGGCTCTTATGCCTGACCAGTCTCTCATTCATTGTGTTTTCTTTGCCAGTCCCGCAGTGTCGATAAGCAGCACGCTGTAATCAACTACGACAAGGAGAAAGATGAGCACTGGGTGAAGGATCTTGGGAGCTTAAACGGCGTAAGTAGCAAACCTCCTGGCTGATGGAGGCCATCACGCCACATGCTGAGTCTGCAAGCACTTGTGCACTTGATTCTACTGTTAGACCCTTTTGGGTCACTGCAGCTGTTGGCAGGAGTTAAGCTAAACATACATAATTATTTGCAAGGCCTGAGATGGAGGTCATGTAGTATCTCATCTTAGAAGAGGAAAGCTTTGGTGGTTACTGTATTTCTTTTTCCTTTTCTTCTGGTGTCCTTGCAGAATGCTTCAGGGCTCACAAAATCATAGAGCCTCTTGCAAAAGAGGAGGAAATAATTCAGTCTCATTTCGAGGATGTTAACATTAAACTGGTGAAGATTCTGGAGCAGCTGTTCAGCATGAGCAGGGTGACCTTTTGTCAATTCAGTTGTCAGCACATGGAGTGATTTATGGGATGATGAGACATTTAATTTCTTTGGGGAGAAACTATTTAAAACCACCTTTTTTTTTTTTTTTTTTTTTAAATAAAAATTGCTGTTTTGCCTGCCTTGAGCCTAGTTTGTGTGACGATGGAGGGACAATGTGAGCCCAGAACGAGGGGCTGAGCCTGCCTGTATCTTAACCCTTGCTCTGGTCCCAGTTCACGCAGCGGTGTTAGGCTGTTTACTAACCTCCCTTCAACTTGGGAAACATCCTAGAATTTAAATTAAAGCTAAAAATTAAAAAACTATTAAATCTAATAGCTCCTTGAGAGCTTTCTCTGCCCACCCAAATTCTGTGATTTTTTTTTTAAGTACACCATTGTAGCTAGAACTGTCCAATGTCATAGCATGCCTCTTTTTCAGCTGTTTATACCAGCAGAGCTATTCCTCTGGTTCACATAATTGTCTTCCCAGTAGGGGTGTTAGTACAGTCATTGTTCTGGGCTTAGAAACAGAAGCCCTCCACAATTCACAACCAAAAACCACAAGAGGAACCCAGAAACTTGTACAAAAACAGTGACTAAAGCAGACCTCAACTGTTCTGCGTCTTCTGGCATCTGGAAAGAGCAAGAATGAGTGTTAATCCTTCTCAGCATAATAGCTGAAGGCATTTCAGAGCTCTGCTGAAATGAGAGTATTCCCAGTAACTGGTCTGGGCTCTAGCTGGTTCTCTGGTTCAAGACCTGTGGTATTTAACTCATGGTGACAAGGGAGGGAAGGCTTGTACTCCTAATTCTCTCCTATCTTCACATGCTAAAGCATATGAATTGACAACATTTTAATAATAGACTTGTGCTCAGAGTGGCAGTGGAGTAAAAGGAGTTATAGCAGTGCCCGTCTTCTGCAGCTGCTCAAACATACTTCTGTTGGAGAAGACTTGTGACCAAACTAAATTTATTTTGCATGAATTATTTGAAAATTTTAATGAAAACTCGTTTTCCCTAAAAGAAATCGCTTTTGAGGACCTGGATTTTAATTCCATTTTCAGAATTTGCTTTTATTTTGTATTTACTTTATGGCTTGTCAGCAATGCATTATATGGCTTTGCTGGATAATATGGTTCATATTAATTGTTGAAATGTTTTGTATTGTTTTTATTACAATGTTCAGCTGATTCTGCAGTCTTTAATAAGGGTCTTTTGGTTTTGAAGATAACATTTCTATTGGCAATAAGCAGTTTCTTTATATTATTTGAAGTACCCATGGATGAATAGGTAACAACATCAAAATGGGTTTTCTTGCAGACTTTCGTTTTGCAGAAAATTCAGCAAGTAATTATTCCTGTTCCAGATCTGACTGTTGTGGGATTTCTAAATACTAAAAAATTTAATGCAAATAGAAATTCCATGCCTTTTAACCAGCTTCACTGCTTTTATTCTGAAATTACAAGCCTCTTCACCAGCTCTTCTGTAAATTGCCAGGAAGCTGGGGGCTATTGTTGACTGAGGTTCTAGTTTCCTGCTCTAGCATTTATTTTTCCCTTATGGTTAATACTTGTTCTTGTCATGCATATTTGGCTTGACTGAGGTGAGAAGGCAGAAGAAGACTGTGACTCAGTGGTGAAAGCATGTAAATTCATTTTCTAGCATAATTTTGATTCACCAGAGCATAGCTGCATTTGAATTGAGCCTACAAAGACCCAGCAGCAGGTTCCTGGTCTGTGAGGCCAGGTGAATCCCACCCTGAGAGGCAGAGTAACTCGTGGTGTCTGTGACTGCCCTGAGTGCCTAATCCCCCTCAGCATGCTGGTGCTTCTTCAGCCAAGTTCCTGATTTATTTTTTATTTAGCCTGGGTTATTATAAAAGTACATTTGTGAAGATGTCCGTGAGTACTTGTTTTGTTCCTCTGTTGTCCTGCGAGAATTGTTCCTTAGGGGGTCCCCTCAGAAAGCAGATATCCGAGACATTTGTTCACAGCTATGAAGTACATTTCTTGCACCTTTGTAGGGTTAACTTAGTTTCTTTGGGCCTCGATTAGCTGCCTGGAGCAGAGGATTAATGAGCAGGCTAGTCTTTTTCGTGAGAGGCGTGTTGTGCTGATATATGGTGTCTTGGACAACGTGGCTTCAGACATCATGGTGATGCCACTGCAAGTGCTTGTTTTCCTCTGCATTTTCATTTCCCCCTTCCTCTGTGATAGGCTTTGCTTGTTAAATTATATGGCCTTGGGGCTGACACCAGTCTTGTTTGACATCCAGTGGAAAGCTGATTCCCAGCTCAGTAATTAGAGTATAAGTTGCTGTAGCTTTTACTGCACCGTTTGCTGCTCTTGCTGGTTGTGAAGGGTGGAGGAGAACTGAGAGCATCTGAAGTTCCTAACTTCAGGCACCTCATTTATGTGCTCAAGTTGGGGACTAAAATTTCATTGGCAGTTGATGGAAAGGTAAATCTCTGTAGAGGTCCCTTCAGAGCACTTTGCTTTGAAACATAATTGGGTGCTCTAACCTGCCCATGGGAGCTACTTGCCCGTGTTGATTTTTCTAGGGAGCGTAGCTCCTCACCTGGCTGACTTTGTGGTAGTGCACCCTGAATGTGGGCAGTGCCGTTGGCAGATGGGCATGGGTGCCCTCCAGGAGCCCCATCTGTCTGAGATGCATCACCTTGATACCCTCAGTCAAAAACCATTCCTGTGTTCTTACTTGCAGACGTTCGTCAATGACGTGAGGATTCCTGACCAGAAGTACATCACCCTAAAACTGAATGATGTCATTCGCTTCGGCTATGATATCCTTCCTGTCTGAAGGTGGAGTGGGACGCGGTCTTTGATTGGGTTTTGTGCTGTTTGCTGCATGGAGAGTTAACAGTGCTAATTGTGGCTAATGAGTAAGGGTGTTTGTTTTGCCTTCTGGAGCTTTTGGATGGCTTGTAAGCTTTTGTTTCTCCACCATGGATCTGATTCAGAGCATATTAATCATGATGCCTCCTACCTTCATTGGATTTTGAATCAGTGACTGTGGAGATAGTGACTGTGGAGGTGCCTCTTCAGTCTCTTTCTAAGGAAGGGTTGTGGTTTTTCCTTTTATTTGGGTGGCAGCTGTAACTGGTACCAGCCAGGGAGCAAACATATTTCATATGCTTTGGTATGAACTGAGATCTTCCTATTTTTTTTCATCCAACATGTATTATATTTTTTTGTAATAATTTCACCCAAATGCTTTCTTTCAGACAATTTACAGGTCTTCAGCCTTAAACATTCAGCTTTGGGGCTTGTGGTCAGACCTTTGACTCTCTATCGATTGAAGTTTGCCTGTGCAAATTGCTTCTGCCACAAAGTGCAAGAATAAATCTCTCTTTAGAAACAGCAAATTTCACTTCTATAGAGGGAGATGAAGCTAGGCTGCAGTTACTGCTTTGTTTACAAAGTCACAAATCCTGCTAAAACACCTTTGCCTTCATCCTTTTCCTTTCTATCTTGATGTGACTGTATGCTTGGCTGTAAGTGTAGATTTTGGAATGCTGTTCTGAGCCTGTAGATGAACAGTGGTAAGTAGAGCCTCCTATTGCTGCCTTTTAATGTAATCTAATCCTCTTTCACTTTTTTTTCAGTTCTATCTGCCAAACGTGACCCACTCAGGCTGTAGTAAGTGTATTTTTTGTGGGGAAATTTCAGTTAAAACAGTCCAGACATTTCTGAGAATAGAGGCAGAGACTAAGTTTTACCATTGAGGGGGAAGAAGTGTTTGGCTGGAAAACTCTTGTGCATCCTTGACCCCAAGACCATATTCTTATGCCTTTTGTTGTTCCCATGATAATCAGTTTGTGCTTGGCCACGTTGTAGCCCTTGAAGTACTCCAAACCTTACTGGAGCCCAGAGAGCTGAAGCACTGAGGAGAGGTTGAGCCTCCCTGGTCTTCCAGGGATCTGGGTACCTCGACTCTAAGCAGTGACAGTGCAGGAACACTCCCTGTTGCACCAGGGCTGCTTACACTGATGTGCATGCAATCCTGGATCTCCTGGAAAAGAGGATTTTCTGGGCCTTGTGTAGGATCATACTTTTGGTCTTGGCCTCGCTCTGTCTCTTGCCATTCTAGAAATTACAAACCCTTGCTTCACAGTGGTATTTTTTTTTTTAAAAAAAGGAAGACAGTTGCTGAATCTTAAGAAAAAGAAAGGAGACAGATTATTTGCCTTCAGATCAGCATTTGAACAGGGTGAAATTGATGAGGGCTCAGGCATACATAGGTGGAAAAAATACTGAGTAGCCCCTTACAGAATGCTGCCCAATAAAAAAGCCCTGTCATCTGGGATCATGCCATTGGAAGTGGCATTTCAGTGCACACATGATGAAGCCTGTGACAGTCCCATCGGCCACCTCAGTTCTGGCTTTTCTTGACTTTGCAACTTTGCAAATGTTCTTTTGATGTAGCTAGTTACTGTCTTCTGGTCTCTCAGTGTGTGGGGAAGAAGATTTGCTGTGAACTCCAGTCTAGTGAAGGCATAAGCCAGTGCCTAGAGCGTGGGTAGGTTTTAATGGCTGTGATACAGGTTTAAACTTTTTATAGAAAGCAGTTCTGAGCACTGAACAGCTGAGTTGAAGTGTTTAGTCCTGCAGCCCTTACATGGATATTCATGTGAAATGAATGACTGCATTTATGAATTGTAGATTTTATTGCCCTCAACAGGAATGCTTTAAAGAATGTAGATTTTAGAGTCGTCTTTTTACTTCAGCATAGTTGCTATGGCACTTACAATCTCTTCCTCTCCTTTGCAGCTTCAGTGCCACTCTCTAGCAGTGCTTTCTGTGCGTGCCATGTTCAGCTCAGTATAGATGGCAGCACCTCCTGAGGTCTGGCAGTCAGCTCTGTGCTATTGCATAAGAGCGTTTGTCTCTTTTCCATTTACAGTTTCACTTACAGACTGTGCAGTTTCCCTGCTATGCCAGTATCACTTGGTTTATTTTTAGTCTAATATTTTCCATCTTTCCCTTTTCCTCTCCTTTGCTCTGTGCTGTGCTGATTGGGTTGTTCATGATAACATTGCCAGATGCTTCCTTTTTTTTATTTATGCAGTGTCGCTGAGGATTATTGTGTAGCCTCAACCATGTTGAATGCCTCCCTTCCCAAGAGGTCACAGCAGCTCATGACCTGATTTACTTTTCATCCAGGAAACTGTGGTGGCTGAAAGGCTTTGTCAGGGCAAGAGAGTGCCATAGTCCCAGGTGTCCCTGCAGGGAGCTGAACTCTTCTGTTCCCTTCTCCTGAGCATGGGGAGAGAGTGGTCTGCCTGGAACTGCCAGCCAGGTGGAGAGGAGTGGGGTGTGAGTTGAGTCAGGGCTCTGGTTGCTCCCCTAGGACCTGCATGGGCTGCTAGTGCTCCACCAAGCTTCTCCTGCCCTGCTCCCCTTCTGTGCCACCCTTTAGTTGTCAGGAGTCTGTCCAGCAGTCATGATTCCATGCTCTGTTGCAAAACGTGCATGACAAAGACTATGGTGGGATGCAACACAGGCAACTTTTATTGCCCTGAGTATTTTAAGTTTCTCTGGTTTTACGATCTCGTTTTCTTTCTGTGACTAAACGATAGGTTTCTCTATCCATCCGATTCCTTTGCCATTTCCTTAATGAGCTCTGTACATTCAAACATGTACGTCCTGGAGCAAATTCAGCACAAAGTCCCCGAAGAAGCATTAAAGGTAAGTGTGTCTGGGTGCAGGTGTATTTTTCAGTTTTGTTTGTTTTCTTTTAAGTGCTCTAGTAATGGTCAAGCAGCTTGAAATATTAAAATAATCTTGATGGCAGTGAAATGTTCCACAATGTGAGGATTTCCTTGGATTGGGACTTAAAACCTTCCTTTGAGGAGAGATACATTTCCCAGTTATCTCAGCTCCGATCTCTCTTATCCCTGTGCTAACATGTAGATGAAGTTTCTTATAATTTCATGATTGCCAACAAAAAGGATTACTAAAGCTGTAATGTGTTGAAGAGCAGTCAGCACATTAGCTTGTGGGTGAAGCACAGCAGGACTTGTTCCCTCCCAGAAGCAGAGTGCTGATGCCTTTCACTGAGCATGGTGACATAGGCCAGCTCCATCACACGTCCTCCAGCAGGCTAAAGTTTGTTTAATTTATTCCTGTATATCATCTAATTTTTGCCTTCAAGCTCCCAATTTTCACTTACTGAGCAGTCCTCAGTGAGGTGTGTTTTTAAACAAAGAGTTCAGGAGGGGGTACAAAATACTCAGGTGCTTTCTTATCTAAGGCAGAAAAGCAATCCTCTCTAGATAGGAAAACTGTCATGTTCAGCTGAGGGACTGGGTTATCACTGCCAAGCATCACCCCTTGGCTAGCAGATACTGTCTTTTTAGCCCTGGTTCCTTGTTTAGCACTTGGAGAGGATTGGAAATGTAACAGCTAGAACTGGGCAAATGATTCATTCAGTTTACTCAGGTGTAATCTGGATGGGTACACCCTTTTATTATTCATTTACTTATAATAAACCCACTATTAAATATCTCATTTACTGTGTTAATGTGGAGCCTGTTTTAAGGCAGAATAACTTTCCTAGCTGGTGAGAGAGTTTGGAGAGAAATAATTAAAATATATTTTAATTGCCTTTGCTGAAAAACTGAGATAATACAGATGAGGTCCCTGAAAGAATTTATAATGTTGCTTTAAGAACAAAGGGGATTTTAAGATTTTAATCCTGAGTGCCAAATGGCCTAAGTTCTGATTCTTCTCAGTTTATTCTTTAAAAGGTTTCCTAATTAGCTATTTTGCAGAGCTAAGTCACAGTGACCTTCCCATGGACTAGAACTGTCACTTAATGTCTTCCAAATTGGGTATTTGAGAGCCTCTCAGCTGGCGTTTCTGTTGTTCTCCAGCCTCTACTCAGGTGTGCTTGCTTTTTGTTGCCGAACACAGCCACAGTATTTGCCTTTGTGTGATCCCTTTGTGGGGAAGGGTGGTTTATCTTTTCCATGGGCTAGCAGACAGATCACAGGAGCACCCTGCAACTTTTGCTTGTGTCCCTCCAGCATGAGAAGTACACCAGCCAACTTCAGATGAATTACAAAGGCACGGCAGTGAAGAGGGCGGAGCAACCCATGGAGCATGGTGTCTACACCGAGTCCCCACAAGCAAAGCTGGAGAAAGGAGAGAGGAAAGCAATTACAGGTACTTGCTTGGGAACCAGTTAATCAAGATTCAGAACAAAGTGCAGGTTGATCCCTGTGCTGGGTCAGAATCAAGGACAGTGTCTGGGTTGTGTCTAGGAGCAGCTCCAGAAGGGTCATCTTTCTAAACCTCTGAGTATTTAAGATTCTCAGTGTTTGGAGATTCAGCCTCCAAAAAAAATAAGCTGGGATGATGGCTCACGCATGCCTTGTTGCTGTGTGTGTGCTGGAGAACCTGTGGGCAGAGCAGGTTTGGTAAGTTCTTTGGCACCTGTCTGGTCTATTTTTAATTTCCTAATCGTGAGCTGGTATTTGAACAGAGATGATGACTCAGAGTGAAAAATGCATGGATGCTGTGGTGTGGAGCTGGCAGACAGGCAAAGCAGGAACAAGCCATTTCTTTCAAAAAGCCCTGTATGGTCTTAAATTGCTGTATTTCCTAGCATGCCAGTAAGTGGGATTGAAACCGATTGCCAAACTGGGAGATATTTGCTTCAGCTTCACTGTTCCCTGGCTGCAAATTTTTTCCATTTGAAAAATTCCTCGTGTTCTCCATTTCTTTACTCACTGCTGCCTTCTTTCAAAGACTCTGTCATACCTGCTTCCTCCTTGTTCCTCACCGTGGTGGGCCAAAACCTCCCCAGCAGTCTTGTCTCACCCATCTGAGCTTTCTACCTCCTGTATGACCCTGGCAGGTGTCCCCCAGTTCTGTTCAGATATCAGTTGGTGGCCTTCTAGAGCCTGATGATATATGGGAGGAACAAATATGGTTTTAAAGCAGGCAAGTGACAGATGACTGCCAACAGTGGTCTTGTGACACCAGGATGGCAAAGCTACTGGAAAGGTTTAGGGTTAGCAGAGAGACTGCCCACTGGGTCTGTTGAAGGAAGGAGCAGGGAGGTGAATGAAAGGAAGAGGATGGGCAAACAAAAGTGAGACAGCATCTTAGGTGAGGTGACCTAGAGATAGATACAGCAGTTTTCTAGAAATCTGTGCAACTTTGGGTAAATCAGTGAAGGCTTCCTGATGACTAATTGGAGTGGGTTGGCTGACCTTAATCTCCTGTCTATTGTCTTTATGAAAATCCTTCTAAGCTGACACAGCGTACTAAAACAGCATAATATCTCTCCCCCATAGTCTCGTTGTTGCTTCCAGCTGTGTGTGGAAGCACATGCAGTTGCATCTGTGTGCCTGACTTCCATTTTCTGCACTGTGAAACCTTTCACAGAATCACAGAATGTTAGGGATCTTTGTGTTGCTTTAGCTGTGTCTCTCCCCTGTGGATGTGGCGTTTGTGACTTTGCCTCACAAGCGTGCAGTTCAATCATAGAATCATAGGGTGGTTTGGGTTGGAAGGGACCTTAAAGATCATCCAGTTCCAACCCCTATCATCTAGTTCCAACCCCCAGTTAAAGGGATGAAGTTGGTGGTGATTAACAGTGACACTGAAGAGGGTGAGAAGAGGTGAACCTTGCTGTGGGGAGAACTCTCCAGCTGCCTTGCAAGGGGCGTGGGGTTCTTTAAAGTAACTGGTCCAGTTTGCTAGTAACTGGAAACTCTTTGCATTTGCAGCTACCTGGTTGCATGGCAGTCATTATTATTCTTGTCACCTTCAAAAATACACACTGGTTGATTTTAACCTACATAGCGTAAGTGGTTGATATTTGGAACATCTTCAAAGTCAGGACATTGAGTGACTCTTCAGCAAGGTGACCCATTTCTCTAGCGTGTGGTTCGCAGACCTGCGTTACATTTTTTTCATCATCAGTGGGCACAGACCATGGGTCTAATGCAAAAAAGGTTGTGAGTACTAATTGGGGGCCAGTGCTGAAATAGATCATGTGCAGTGGGACTGACGGACAGATATGAAAAAAGTCTGTGAAGTGCTGCTGACCCCACTGAAAGATGGAGGAATTCAGCATGTTTTGTTGGAAGTGTTTTACTGGATTGGACTGAAGCCTTTGGAAGCAAGGGAGGGAGTGTGAGTGTTAAAGTAGTGCCTCTCTCTCCAGAAGGCATCTCTGTCATGGGAGCAGAATGATCCATGGGTCCCTTTTTCATCTGCGATGTGACTAATTCACCTTGTTTTCAGCTGCACACATGCACAGTTTCTCCTTGGTTGCTTGGAGGAGTGTCAGCAATTTAAAATGATTAGTGGAAAGAAGAATGTAGTGTTCTTACAGGGAGTGGGCTTGCTTAGTGGCAGCAGAAAGAGGCTTTGGGGAGAGAACTGTTTTACTAAGCCCCTAGGTATTTAGGAATTTGCATTGACTAATTAAAGCAAGGTCTGGGGTGACAAAAGCCTTTAGAAGGATCGCTTCACAGGGCCGGGGTGGAAGAGAGGCAAAGGGAATGCGAGCTTTCAGGGAAGAGGTTTAACAAAACAATGTGAGCAATTAGAGCTGCTTAGAAGTGGGAGGAGGTGAGGGGCTGAGGATAAAGAGATCCAGTGGAGTGAATGGGAAACAGCTCGGTTGTTTAGTCTTTATGCTGTTGAACTTGCAGCTTTTGGGTGTATGTTGCCTGTAAGCAGAGAATCATCAGTCTTTGTGAAATGTTTCAGGCAAGGAGCTTGGTAAGCCCTTTGGGTTGGGATATGGATATGAATAAGAAAAGTGCCTACAGTTCAGCTAATTAATGCTAAAAATAACCACCAGCTCTCATATTTAAAGCCTTAAGTGATCAGGAGGCCAGGTACAGCCTTGAACTGAGCAGATTTTAAGACTGCCACAATCCCCATCTGTTGCTACCTGAGTTGAGGTGCTGGATGAGATAAGCTACTTTGTGGTCTTCTGTTCTCAATGTGTAGTTAATCCTCAGGCCGATCTTAATTTTTTTTTTAAAGCCCTCACAGTCTGATGGCACTAGATAATGCTGAGTCTGGTGACTAACCTCTGAATAACTGCTACAGGCCCGAGTTTCCAGGGGTGGAGGCTCCCTGCAGCATCCAGCTGAAATGAACATCAGCGACTGCAGGAGCAGGACTTGAGCTTGGACTGGGATCTGTGACATAGGCTCGCTCGCCGGGTTAGCGTCGGTGTCATTAGGGAGTCCTCTCAACAGTGGCCAACTTGAAAGTCTTGTTGATGTCCAGGGCTGAGGTCAGCAGGTAGTGTGGACGGAAGCAGTGGGAGTTGTGCCCAGTTGTGAAGTGGTTTCCATGGTCTTTGACTTCTTTCCCCATGAGATCATGGTAATAGCTATTTAGACACACAGCTCTACCCTAGCCTTTAATTTAGGGGAGTGGTGGTGATGTATCTGCTTTTCGTCTGAGCTAGGGTGGTGGTACCTGCAACATGTTACAGGTTTGAGCATGTAATTTATAGAAATAAATTTGTGATTATCAGCCTGATTTGAAAGCCTCTGGGATCTGTGTGTGTTCACAGCAGGTACAAAAGACCAGGGCTTAGGTTTGCCACGCACACGTGAAATAAATACTGCAGTAAAGCGTCAGAGAAGTGCTTTATGGTTATTCCTATTAGGCCTGAATTCTCTGTTTTTGGGACAAGTTAAAAAACAGAGATGTAAGGAATTAATTTTAAAATGTTATAGCTAGATCATCCTTTTCTTTCCCCAAGGTCTCTGCCGTAAGAAGCCTACTCTGCATCTTCTGAAGATGGACATTGTTGTTATTAATAATGAATCAAAAACGGTTTGACTTAAAGCAAGCTGGATTTCTCATGCTTTTGTTATGACTTGGTGTAGACAGCTTCAAAGCTGCGTGTGCTTCTGTCAGCAAGGAAATTTGCTGTTGCTGTCTGTCTCTCTCTCATGATGATTTGAAGTTTTGCAAGGACCTGGGTGAAGCACAGCCCTCAGTTCTGTCCCAACCACAGGGGATGCCTTCAAGGGAAATCAGACCTCTCTGCAGTGGGAGCTGCATGCTCGTTGTGAAAGCTCTTCTGCCCACTCGCTGATAGAAGGCAGCATTAACACAGGCTTTCTCCTTTCCCTTTCATCACCTGGACTGTATTTTTGGTCCTACCCTTATGGTGTTCTGTGTAATTCATCCTTTGTATTGACACATCTCATTTTCTGTCATTGTAGTGCCTCTCCTTCAGGTGATCAGTAGTTTTGTATAAATTTAACAGGCCATGTTCTTGTCAGACTTATTAAACAGATGAACTTGCCTTGTTTTGTGCTAAAACAGCCTTCATTTTTTCTTGTGAGTGACTGCCCCAAAGACTGAAATCCAGGAGCGGAACACGTGTATGTCAGTGGTCTTCCCTGTATTATGCTGTCACTCGTAGCTCTGCCTGGATGCTTGTGCTGACCTCAATTCAGTTATCTAAAAGGATGGTTTTTGGGCTGTCTGCCTGAATTGATGAGCCAAGAAATATGTCTAAATGAACTGGCACCATCTGGGCACCCTGGCACGGAGTGGAGAGAGGTGGTAACGAGCTGCCATCCGAGGAAGTCTCACGTCATTAAAATGACTGAGCAGTTAGTTTTCATTGGTGTTCCTCGCTTCACAGCTGACTTGGGCAAGCCCCAAGTCTCTCTGCTCTTGCAAGAGCTTCCATCTTACACTAAAATGTAGAAGACAGGTGGTAGCTTCAGGGTGGTATGCCTGTCTTGGGATACAGGCAGATGTGCTGCTCAGGGTGCTGCGGGTCCAGGTTGAGGTTGCTACCCAAAATGCATCCCAGCTGGTGAAGGGCAGAGCCCCCTGGCACAACTGTGTGTGTAGCTGCTCCCTGGCCCACTTCTGTCACAGCCATCTGGTTCAGCTGCCTTCATATTGCTTTTTTTTTTTTTTTTTTCCCCTCCCCTTTTTATACAATATTGTTGTGTTGAGACCTGGAGCTGGGAGAGGTGTCCAGTCAGTTGTGCTGGCAAATTAAAAGGGACAGAAGCTTCTGACATGAGCAGGGCAGCAAATTCGTGTAGCTCTTCTGAAGTCAGGGAAATTTTACTCTGGATCAGGATCTGGCCATTTTCAGCAGTAGCAGAGAATAAAGGTGTCTGTGTTAACACTTGATAATGTTATTCAAAATGCAAATTAATATGAAGGCTCAGTGGAAACATTAATTGCTCTTAAAATATTGAAACTGTCCCCAGATAGCAAGATACTGACTCCTCAGCTTCCCATCTGTGCCTTTTGCAATCTTTAGAATGAAGTTCCAGCTTATTGTGGAGGCTGGGAGTGGGAAGGAATGAAAAAAACCCACAGAAGGGAGCAGATGTGTTACACACGCTCTAGCAGAGTGTCGCAGGTGGGGCCACACGAGCTCTGTGTCGTGGGGCAGGAGGGACCTTCTGCCACCACGCAGCGAGTGCAGCAGAGCGGCTCCCAGCCTGGCAGCCCCAGGTCGGTGCACTCTGCCCAACCTGATGTGCTCTCTGTAGGTGCTCCTTGACGTGCCCTGGGGTTTTGGCTTTGTGCTAGCTTTTGTCAAAGGGGGAATTTCCAAGCATCTATTAGGGCTCTTTAGGGCAGAGTGGGAAATTTGAGAAGGCAGAGGAACTGGCTCATTATTTTTTATAAATTTTCTTTTTTTTTTTTTTTTTTTTTCCCTTCAGCTTTCCTTGTAATTCCAAAGTTCCCCATCAACAGAGAAGTCTGACCAATGTTGACATGTTCCCCTAGCTGCCTTTTCCTCCCTGTAGCAGAAAAGTTCCTGGAGGACAAAGGCAGTAGCTCCTATGTCCATTATGCAGGTTGGGCACAGATCTTGGGGCTGGACCAGCTTCTAGGAAGAAGTCTGTCCTGCAGGATAGATGTGAGCTCTCACTTCTGCACCTTTGGAAACAAAATTTTATTGGAACAGATAACTAGAATCTTCTAGACTAGGAGGCCTTTGGGATCCTGTGAGGGGCTGGGATATGCTGGAGAGATGAGCTGTAATGAGGCAACTCCTTGCAAGGTGCAAGCAGTACCAGCACCCATGCTTGGGAGTGTTGCTGCTTACACAAGTCAAGTGTGAGATGGTCTTTGCATTTCATTTGTAGGGTAGTATGCTCAGGATTTGTTCCACAAGCAACTTGAAATAAACTACTGATGAGCTTTTGGAATTTATCATGTTAATCTGCAACAAGTATCCAGAAATTTCATGTGTTTCTTCAGGGCTGAGTCCCTGACTGTGCCCCATCGACCTATAGGCATGAGTTATCCCAGACATAGCTGGCTGTTGTTAATGGATTTGTCCATCACTCAAAGTCTTGTTCTCCTTCTCCTGGTCCTGACTGGCTCTTAGCCATCAACACTAAGATCAATACTGCACTTCAGAGGGTGATAATCCGTTGCAGTGTGTGCCCAAAAGAAGTGCCTGACATTGGTAGAACAGATCCTGTGTGGTTGGGGTGGTGGTCTAGTTGTCAAGTCATGGCATGAAGAGAGGGTGGTAGGTTTCTGCTTGGCTGTGTGACAGAAGGTCTCAGCCTAGCAGAGACCAAACCCTACATTTGGGCACCTCTATCATTGACAAGCTTGTGAATAGGATTTTTTTTTTTCCTTTCCCCTCTCCCTTGAGTGCTTTACCCATCCTCAGTTATGAAACGTATTGCTTGGCAATTCCAATTTATTCATGGTGGGAAATGCTTCCTCCTTTGAACTTTCAAAGGCCACCTACATAATGGGAACACAGATTATCTTCTACGTACTCTGGGCAGAAAGGAGAGTAATACTTCCAACCTCTTTTGATCCTCAGTGTGAAGGGAGGCAGCGTGGTTAATTTTGAAACATGAAGATCTCTTGAAAAGGGCCTGTGGGCTGCATCTGTAAAGCACAGTTTTGGTCTGTGGACTGTCAGTGTATGAGCTTGTGTATCTCTGGAACTATTCTAGGAAAAAAAAATCTGAAGTAGTCACCATTGGGTCTGTGTAGCTTTAGAAACAGCAGCATAAAATCAGCCTTCTTTTTTTTCTTCAAATTATTTAATTCCCCTTCCTCTCCTGACTTCCCTTATGCTAATGACTACTTTCTGTCATGTCTCTATTAAAGCAGGGAATGCAGAATTGCAGGGCTGTTTGAGGGCTGCGTTACACAGAGCAGCGCGTGGTTCTAAAACCACAAGCCGAGCAAGCAGCAGCTGGCAGCAGAAGCCCGGCTACGGCTCTGTACTGGAGCCAGGGTTTAAGACGTGGCTGGTAAAGCGTGTGCTGGTGGCTGTTCCAGATAGAGGCAGAAGCAGCTAACAAAGCTGGAGCTTAACCTCAGCCCCTGACCTATCCTTGTGTCTCTATCACCTCTAGATAAAAGAACAAAAGCTACTTTATTTGCTTCTCTTATACTATTATAAAAACATAATAATAATAACTATACCCCAGGTAAGTTGAGGTGTATTCTTTTTACTTGTTGCATAAACAGAAGCAGCCCAAGGCACTGCCAAAACACCATCTTGTTTTGTGGGAGATAAAATGAGAAGCAGCTCCTTTGGGTACCAGTTGTTGCAATGAAGCCCTGATCTTTCAGCGAGTCCTCTTTGAGCAGAGAAAGTGATAAAAGTCTGACTCTTCTAGGGGAACCTTCTCCATGAGAAAAAACTCTGTCCTGCAGTGACTCTGGAATCCATTTGATTTACTTAAGGCTTTTGAAAGCAAAAGTTTATTTCTTCTTTATGTATGTGGAAGGAGATGGTTTTACCATTTTCCCTCAATTTGTAATGCTTCAAGAATTTCCTGTTGTGGAATGTGTGTCACTTAGAGTGGGAGTGCTGAATAATTGGAAAAAATCCCTAGCCTCACAACATCCGAGTACATGGGGGGCAAGAAGGAGCAGACCTAAAGTCTTCCCAGTTAAGATCAGGACAAAAGTCTGATATTCACCTGTATTGCAGGTGAGTTGCAGACAATTTTGTGGTTGGCGTTTTGCAGCCTATCCTGCCAAAGATCTTCCACTTTCTGTGAATAATAAGGCTAGAGAGGGAGGAAAGCCAGTATTTGGGAAATGCAGCTATGAAGACAGCGAAGGAAGGTGGAGTCAGCATCTTACAGCAGAATGCAGAAAAATAAAAAAGGAGTGGAGAGTCATTATTATGTATAATTTTCTGTTGTTATAACTACAATGTAACAGGTATGTGATCTCATCTGGCCCTGCTCTTTTTCCGTTTTTGACATGTAGTTGACTTCTGTGAACCTGGTAAATTGATATTTTCTGTGTAAAATTATTTGCTTATCCTCTTCCTAGACACCAATACTTATCGCACCCCTCTTTATGGGCAACCCTCCTGGTGGGGGGAAGATGATGCGAATAACAAGGAGGACAGAAGGCAAGAGGAACATTACTCAGGTAATGGAGGTGATGTGGAGTGAGTGAAGATGCAGGGGGACAAAATTGTTGCACATTTTTGATCTTTACCATGTGAAGCCTTTAATTACCTTTATTTTTGTACTTTTCTTAGCACTTTCCATTTACACATTGTGTAGATTGCTACCAATGAAACCAGAATAAGGGAAAACTAAAATGTTTCCCTGAAAATGTTTGAACATTGGCAATGGCAGTTGTGGAATAATTCAGTATGTATGAGAAAGGCCTCGCTATGCTTGTTTTAGACCTAGTTAAACAGCAGTATGGCACCTGTGATCGTATGCAGCTCACCTGAATAAACCATCCGCTGTGTCTCCCAGGAGTTTTGTATCTAAGAGGCACTTTAATTGCTGATGCATTGACTAGATTTGATTGATGTGGAAGCAATCTGTTTCTCACCTCATCATCCCTGGAAGCCATTTAGTTGTACTGCTCCTGTTGTTGTGAATCTGTATGCATGGAAGATGCATCTTTTTTTACTTGGGCAGTAAACCTGGTGTTTCTGTCAAGCATGTGCTTTACTGCACCAAGAAGTTTTTTATTTTGATGCACGTGCATTGTATCTCTTCTCTAGCAGAGAGGGGTCGTAATTAGCAACCCTCCTAAGAGGTTAAATAAAATGAGTGACCCTCTAGCCAAGAAGTGTGGGTACTGCTGAAAAAATATGGTTTTGTCCTTGGTTATGTTACAGTGTTAGGTGTTGATCCAGCAAAAACATGCCTGTGGTTAGCTTTGCACACTCAGGCTTTTCCTTTGAGCTGTAGAAAGTTGAATAGGTGTGCATGTAAGTGAATCCAGCAAAGTGAAACAGGGTATCTTCCTTCCACATCAGCCCAGGCTTATAGAAACCTTAAAATGCCACCAACCTCATAGGTTCTGTCAAAATATACAACAGTGTGTGTGCTTAGCTCTCTCTTTGGGGAGCAATGGAAGGAAGGACAAATGGAATATAACAGATGTTGGTCAGACCACAGAAGTGCAGTAAGCTCTGATGTCAGTGATGAGACCAGAGTACAAAGCTATTTAAAACAGAACTTGTTTGGGTTTTTTTAATTCAATTCAGCTAATGTTTGTGATTTTTTTTCTTGCTTTTCCTCCCTCCCACCCCCCTTTTTTTGTAGAAAGATCAAAAGAGATAGCCCAGCATGAAGAGGAACTGAATGGTAATATTTCTGCTTATAGAGATGCCCAAGAACAGTCTGTATTTGCCTTCCGGAGAGAACCAAGTTACTTTGAGATTCCAACTAAAGAATTTCAGCAGCCTTCCAAATCTCCAGAAACACAGGTCCATGAGATCCCAACAAAGGACGTTGATGCTGTGGTAGCCCCCGTTGTACAGAGTCATGCCTCCTTCACCATTGAATTTGATGATGGTACCCCTGGTAAAATAAAGATAAAAGACCATGTAACTAAATTTTCACTCAGACAAAGAAGACCATATAGTAAGGAACCAGCTCATACAGAAGTAATGTCTGCAGAGAGCAAAGTGGCTGACTGGCTTGTCCAGAATGACCCAAGCTTGATGAGACGGCAGTCTCCAGGAGACGATGTGTACAGTACAAAGAGTGACCTGCCGGTTCATGTGAGGACGCTTAAAGGTGAGTGAATGTCTTGTCATGTGGACATGGTTCTCTGTTGGCTGTGCAAATGCAGTATAATAAAGGGGGAAAACCCTTCTCCTGTCAGGGAGAACTGGACTTAATTATCTCTGCTCCAAATTTGCAAGACGAAGAATATTTCTTTAATGACTGTTCATGGTTTTGAATCCGACTAGCAGGCTCTTCACCTGGCCCTGAAGTCATGTGTGATGCTCACCTGGAGACACTCCAGTCTGGTTCCTCTACATCTATAACGCCAGTTCAGCAGTAACAGTGATTGAAAAAAGGATTTTGAATTTTAAATATCTAAAATAATTTCCATGTGGTCAGGCAGGCTGGTAAACAGAGGTGTTTCAGTAGATTTTCTTCTCTTGGCTTCTAGCTGAAGGAATGACTTTTTTTTTTTTTAGCTGTAGTCCAGAAAAGGCAAAGTGTGATGGCTGTAATGACCAGAGATCAATTCTATCACCAAGTTCCTAACATGGAACTTGGTGATGGAATTGAGATATGCATGATTACCAATAGAGGAAATTGATGTGCTGGTAGAAGAAGGTTTCTTCTCTTAAACTTCTCTGAAATCCTACTGTGTTCAAAACCTGAAGTTTTTGTGGACCTGTTAAGTTTGTCACCATGAGGAATTCTTATGAATTTTCAAAGGTCTGAAGTGTAGTTTGGAGCCCAGTTCTTAGTGCAGCTGATGGGACTCTCATATATTTAGTGAGATTTGGGCTTGCTTGTTTGTCTCTCTTGGGCCATGCACTGAACAACTAGGAGGAGACCACCGATTCATGCGTTCTCCTCGCCTTGCAGGCCTCTGGAAAAGCTGTTGTTTTGAACTGCAGCTTTAACTGATGAAGTCATATTGAAGTTTACAAGACCTAATTGGTGCTTGAGGTGCTTCTTAAAAGAGAGCAATGCTGTGTTTTCCCTTAAAGGAGTATTTGCTTGGTCCTTGTTGGAAAAAACCTCCTCATAATATGAAGAGTTTTACCTATTACACCTCCAGATTGCTGTTTTGTGTACAGTTTTTTGAGAAGCTCCCATAGTCAAAAAGGTCTCACATATCCAGCCCTGGGCTTTGTCATGGCATGGAAATTGAACTGTTTGCTTGTCTTTGCATGTTTCTAGTTCTTCCCAATAAGGGACAGTGTTGAAATGCCTTGCCTGATTATTTAAGCTCTTATTTTCAGTCTCCTGTGACTGTGTGATAGAGGGGTTTGGGGCTTGGGATGGTGTGGGGGTTTTTTGTTGTTGTTGTTATTGTGCTATTGGATTTTGTTGAACAGGGATAGAAACGTGCTTCAGTAGTTTTGCTCTTTCTTCTTGGAGAAAACTAGAGAGTTAGGCAGCTGCTGCTCAGCCTGAGATTTTTCTGAGCAATGCACATGAATACTAGACTGACTGCACTTGCCTCTTTACAGTCCATAAGGGATGGAAAGAAACTGAGGTAATTTAATGCATAATTTGCATATCAAGAAATCAACTCTTTGGACATTTGATTAAAACATACAGTGTTGGTGGCCTGAGGAGTTTATCCACCTCTACTTTGGCAGAGGACAGGGTGTCATTTATCTGCGATAGCTGTGTAGCATGTTCTTCTGGCAGGGCTAATTTTGAAGATGTCTTGGAGGCTACTGCTGGCTGCCTACCAGGTTTGGGTCTTCAGGATCAAAGACGCCCACCATCAGGGTTCATTGCTAACATTTGTTCACTTTCAGGAACAGTGTGGTGAATGTAAAGCCTGGTATCAAGACTAGAGAGTTCAGGCCTTAGCAGCTTGAGGGGATGTGCATGGTGGTCTGCTGGGGCATCCGTGGGCACAGTGGGTGTTTTTACATGTGTCCTCAATGTTTTGCATTCATCAGAGTTCTTAGTCAAGACCCTTTAATTTAAGAACTTTCCCTTCCAAGGACAAAGCTTATCAGCCCTCAGGGCACAATGCGAAGTTTTCTGGCTTCCTTTGTGAGAGTGGTAAGAAACTCTTCAGAGGACTGACTCCTGGGATGAATGGATCTTGTATTAAATTCATATCTTTCACAGTTAACTCGAGGTAATACATGGTCTTCACCCATGTGTCTGGAGAACTTGCAAAGTAGGTTTGAGCAGTTTTCTTTTCAAACACGTGGTATTTTAGCCAGTATATCTTGCTGCATATTACCATGTAGAGCGCAGAGACCTCTTTCCCCGTTCTCCCGATGACAGGTTCCTGGTCGTTGACTGAATCGTGTTGTGTGCCTTCACACCCGTTTCCTTCTCCAAAAAAAGGTTTGTTTTTTGTTTTACTTTTAACTTTTTGTTTTACTTTAACTTTCTTTCTGAGGGTCCTGAACTAAGGTGCTTGAGGGACAGGCATCGCTGATACATAGAGAAGGTTGTAAAGATGGTTGTCGCTAACATAAATGAAAATAATTATATACTTACTTTAAGCTCAGTGAACTCTAAGTAATGATTTAACCTTTGCTTGGCTGGTGATAGAATGTGTAACTCATGGGGATGTCATGATATGATTCTTCACTGTGAGGGTGGTCAGACACTGGAACAGGTTGCCCAAGGAAGTTGTAGATGCCCCCTCCCTGGAAGTGTTCAAGGCCAGGCTGGATGAGGCTTTGAGCAACCTGGTCTAGTGGGGGGTGTCCCTGCTGATGGCAGGGGCGTTGGAACTGGATGATCTTTAAGGTCCCTTCCAACCCAAACCATTCTATGATTCTATGATTCTTAAATCTTCAGGAAAAGTAAAGAATCCTGCAAAACGGCTTTTCTGTTAGCCTCTGGTGTATTTCCCCCTTGTAGGGTGGGTAACATGGGTGCTCAGAGGTGCATGCACTCGTAACGCACTGATCCTGGTCTTTCATTGTGGGGATTTGGTTTCATGGGATGCAGGGTGCGGGTTTATTTATTGCTCCTGCAGAGATATTTCTGCTCAGTAACAGAGAGAACCTAATGAGGTGATCTTGGACTACGATAGCTGGGCAGAATGACAAAATAATGTCATCATTTCTATTTAAATGTAAAAAAAAAAGAAACAAAACAGTAGGTATCTGTAGCAATCAGTATTACCAAATCAGAAACCCTTGGGGTTGAAATGATGTCTTGAATTGTTTTTTAATAATGTGATAGCCAACTAGTTCTGAAAAGTGGGGTGAGGAGACAGCTGCCTTCTCTTTTATTTCCTCTGATGGGATGCAATCCCTGTACCACAGCAGATGTCTTTGGAGTTGTCTAATCCTATAGGATATTTTTCTTTTAACTGAAATAATAAGTTTCGACTGGGAGGTAACGACAGGGCCACAGAAAGTGAGAACGTGAAAGTCAAATCTACATACCTTGTTTCCAGGCAATAGGCACGAGGACGGGACGCAGAGCGACTCTGAAGACCCCGTGGCGCCCAAGGCAGAGAAAGAGACAACGACGGGCAGCGAACGTGCAGCGGAGCAAACCAGGCTGCAGCGCCAGCTGAGGCGTGATCCCCACGAGATGCTGCACAACAAGCAGGCCTTCGTCATCGAGTTCTTCGAGGACACCCCGCGGAAGAAGCGGTCACAGTCCTTCACGCACAGCGCTCACTCCTCCCAGAGTGACACCGATCCGGGGCTGAAGAACAAGGTTGAAAAGCGCAAGAATGTGTTGCCGGCAGAGAAGATGGGAAATGCGGTACCACCGCCCCACCCCGGAGCCCAGACAAGCAAACCCAATAACAGCTCCTCTGGGACCCAAAGAACTGGCTCCTTCAAGAGGGAGAAGACAGAGGATCGGATCAACTCTTCATCCTCTTCTGCTTCCAGAGCATCAGCTAAAACCTACGGGAGCGTTGGGAGGAAGTCTAAAATGGCTCAGGATTTTATGGCTGAGTACTTGCGAGAGACTGCTCAGTCTGGGAAACCAAGTGCTGAGAAACCAGCACCTCTGCCCGTGCCGGTAGCTCCACGCGTAGTTATATCGTCAGAACCAGAGGTTGCCTCTGCTCCACCTCCAGAGGTAAAGTCTGCCCAGGGCAGGAGGAACGATGAGGAAGACAGCATAAGTGAGACGGGCACATACACTATTGAGACGGAGTCACAGGATAAAGAGGTGGAGGAAGCACGAAAAATGATAGATCAGGTAAATAAATGCTGCTTTTCTGTGCTTGACCAGTTAGCTAAGGGCTGAAGGGCTTCTGCACCTTTTGCTGAAGGGCCTAACTTCATTAGCTGTTGCTGTGAAGGACTACTCCCTTTTGAACTGGGTGCAGCAGGGGTTTATGGTTAGGGGTGGAAAATCATCCTGCATGATCCGTGTTAAGGATAGGCCTCCAAAAACATGAGAGGCTGGTCTTAAAAAAAAACCCCAACAAAACAACAAAATTACAAACAAACAAAACCCCACAGAGTGCAAGAAGGCAAGGTAAGCCCACAGCAAAGAGCTACCTTGCCTCCAGAATGGGATTTGGATGCAGAAGTGCATGAGTGGGTTTGCCATCTGTTTAGAGGGAAGGCAACATCAGAATAAAGATGGGGCTGATCCTGCTGGGAGCAGCTCTGCTCTCTAGGACTGCTCCCAAGCCTCTGCCTCCGCATTGCATCACCCTCTGCCCGCTATTACAAAGACAGGAGCTGCAGCCCATCACTGACACGGCATCCCATGGTAGGCCAAAGGAAGTGCAGGCCAAGGGCTGGTGCTGTTGTTCCTTCACAGGCCTTGGTGGTAGGTGGTTCTGTGTTTGGTTGTGCTTGGTTAGAAAAGGAGTTCTTGCTGGCAAGGCAAGTGGCAGCTAGTTGAGATAGTGAAGGGTGTGGTGCAGGGCAGAGGCAATCCTAGATGGATCTATATTTGTTTGGATTTTGCAAAGTGAATGATAGCCTAAAAACAAAAGCCCGGAGATGAGGGAGAGGCTTAAAAAAACCCCACCCAACTAAGCAACCGCAGGGCAAACCAAACTTTGTCAGATTTTTCAGGTTTAACTTTCATCTGCGGTCTGTTAGGAAAACAAAACTGCCAAGTTGCCATGAAGATTTAGTGAAGTGTAGGCAGGAGGATGGCGAGGTTTAAAGGACACCTTAATTGAACCCAACTTTAGAGCTTTGTGTACTGTGAGCCCATATCTAGCTTCCCTCTTTTGTTTATTTAATACATTTGTTCCTTATATCTTGTTTGGAATGTGATCGGAAGCTTTCAGGGCAGGGTGTTTAAGCCACAGCAAGGCCCTGGTCCTTGGTTAATTCTTCTGGTGGGGAAATGTGATGAAAAATGCCCCAAAATTACAATTATTTCTGGGGAGTAGTCTTGGCAGCCACGTGACTCGGGCAGGCAAGCTGGCCAAGTTCTGCTTCTGACTCTACTATAGATGGTGCAGTGCAGACCTGCCAATTAGGAAACAACTAATAACTGGGCCTCAGTGTTTCTGTCCAGGAAGAAAGATGATATGAATTCTGGACTTGCTGAGGTTTTGAGGTAACTCTGCTTTTTATTCCCCCACCACTGCACACCTACTTTTTTTCTTACTAGAAGTGAGAGTGGAGATGTTTATGGCTGTCTCTGCCCAGCCTAAGTACCATCCATGGTGGCATCTTTCTCTGAACTACTTGTAGTCAGGGAAGAGGAACAAGCCCTTCTGGGACATGGATCTTGGTCACCCCCCTAGGAATGCCTGTTTATCTCTAGAATCTGGCCAGCTAGCTCAAACACTCACCTGTCTCTCAGGTGCATCCTTTCCCAGGTCCTCATGTGGCACTGCAAGGCTGCTTTGCTCAGCCCACTCACTGCTACAGAAAGACCTTGGAGATGGAGCTTTCCCAGCTTTTCTAATTCTCCATGAATTAGCTGGTAAATAGCTTTCCTGACACTCATCCTAAATTTCTGAGGGCTCAAAAGGGAATCCTTTTCAGTGAAAGTTACTATTGTTAAAGGCAACACACCGAAATAATGAGAGAAAAGGTGGGAGTGAGTGGGATTCTATGAATAAGGGTATTTAAAGCTGCTACTGTGGAGTAGAGAAGAAAATTAGTTACTTTGTATGGAAGTGTTGGCAAGTGTTTCTCGCCCTTGGGGATCATAGTTTGTGTGTGCCTAATGCTTTGTGGATTTGGATTTTGGGATAATATTTTCTTGTTTTCTTGTTTTTTAATCTTTCCTATACAAACACCTTCTCAGGTTTTTGGTGTTTTTGAGTCGCCTGAATTTTCCAGAATCTCTTCAGCCTTTAGACCAATAATTAAAGGTGAAAAAGACGACTCCAGTTCTCATCAGCATCTAATCAGTGAAAATGGCACTAGTCAGAAGTCACCCTTGCTCCAGGCATTTGCCTCAAAAGCTGTGAGTGGCCCTCAGGCTGATGCGCAGGTATGAGCAGTCCAGGTAGATTTGCTGGGACGGTGGAAGTGAAGATGGGTTTTCTGTCTGGATGGAAATGTGATGCATAGATTGATTTCCATTTTGAGAGGACTGAGTGATGTGTGTATGAGAGGAGAGATTTTGTGGCTAGGATTTGATTTACAAACCCTCTTTCTGACACTGCTTTCCCCATCTTGTTGTAGATGTCTGCAGCATCTCAAGGGAGTCAGAAGTGGGTGTCTAGGTGGGCAAGCCTTGCGGACAGTTACTCTGACTCTGGAGCTGTCTCTGGGCAGGGTGATGGAGGTGCAGGTAAGTCTCATCTTGACATTACTGTTTGAAGGTAGCTGACTCTAAGCCAGCATGATATGAAAAGCAGGAATTAAGGGCTTCTGTGCATCTGACTGGCTTATTTTCTGTTTTAGCTAATGTGTTTGGGGATGGGAAGGACAGAGTGAATCGTTCCCAGTGGAATAAAGATAGGGAGAGCCTCTGGTTTGCATTTCAGAGTCATCCAAGAAGTTCTTGAATGTTATGTTTGACATGACTAAAGGGCACTTGGGAAGGAGAGAGATTGTAAGGGCCTTGAGTGTTAACTAGCCCCGAGTAGTGATTCTTTAGACTGCCTTATGATGCCAGATGAAAGCCTTTTGCAAGGCTGCCTTGGACTTAATTGCTGTCTTGCTCTTTTTTGGTGTGCTTCTCCTGTGTCTGGCTGTGCTGAGAATTTTAGGCTGTTTTGGGGTTTGCTGTTGGGTGGCAGGTTTGAAGTATGGAGATTAGCATAGAAAACTGGAGGGGAGAAGGGGAGCGGGAAGAGCTCAGGCTCCCATCATAGCTGACAAGACAGCTTGGTCCTGTTGGCATGTGAGAAAGGGAGAACCACACTTGGTTGGTTTTTGTAAATGTTTTTGCCCTTTTTTGGGTGGAAATATTTGTCATTACCTTCATGCCATCAACAGCAATAGATAGACTCAGTGAAAATTAGAAGAAACCTGTGTTTTGGAGGTCACTGATACTGTTTTCACACTGTGAGAACCTGACTCCCAGAGTGTTTGAAATATTACCATAGTCAAATAACCAGTTACCCTGGTATTTGAAGGTGGTATCAGATAGAAAGTCCTGGCCAGCGGCATGGGAGAAATAAGAGCGCTCTTTCTATGAAGTGTGTCCATACTGATAAGCCCACCCACACTGGGATGGTGAGCTCTAATTCAGAGCTTCTTCATTGTTACAGGGTCTTTCTCTGAAACTTTGCTGCAGGATATAATTATATGAGAACTTGTACTGTGAAAATGCTGTCTATTTAGTCAAATGGGCTATGTTGTGTAGAATGGCACTTAAAACACTGCATCACTGCAATGGTTTGTCTGTCAGCTTTTTATCTTTTCTCCTCCTTCCCATGACCTGATTTATGGTAGGTTGATGTCAGCAATGCTGTTAGCCTCTAAACAGATGTGCTTGTGCTGAGAGGTAGATTATGTGAGAATGAATCTGAAATCCTACCTTGACAGAAGGAAAGTGTTGAGCAGTCTGATCCAGCAAAGAAATTAAGTACATTTTTACCTTTAAGTGTCTCTGTTGGTAAACCCGAGAGACCAAGCAGGAGCAAGGCCCTATTGGTGTTCATATTATGTAAAAGCTCTAATTCTAAGCCCGTGTCTTGTTAGTGCTTTTGTGGACTTGCATTTGCAGGATCAAGCTATTCCTAAATTAAAAAAAAAAAGAAAAAAAAAGAAAAAAGTGGTAAAGTTGTACAACAGTTAATTCTTGCTCATTTAACTCTTCTCAGAAAGCAGTGTAGCCCCAAAACCTGGGGAACCGGAAAATGCTGTGCCCTCGAGAACAAGGCGCCTTCTTCCCCAACTCCCACCAAGTGATAAATCAGACAGCCCCACGCCCACTGTCCTGGTCTGCCAGGAGTCCTACTCCGAGGTTAGCAAGAGAACCATCGTGAAGGACCACTGCGTGGAAGCCTATGGCGATCCCAGCAGCCGCCTCTTCATCCAAGAAGACTTGGATCCAGATAGCCTCAGCGATGCCAGCAGATCTGATGATGGCTTCAGCATGGAAAAAGGCAAGAAATATAGAGAGAACAATAAAATGCTAGAGCAGATGGGGGAAGACACAAAATCTGAGAGCCGGCAGCCAGGAGCCTCCCGAGTCTCAAATGTGAGAGCTGCAAGTGAGCCAGTTTCTACTTCCTTCTACATTGGTGATGACAGCAGTGATGTGGGGATTCCCTCCAAGTTCTCTCTGAGCGTGTCCCATGCTCGAACAGTCAAAGATGGCAAGGATCAAGAGTTTTCCTTCAAGTCTGCTGGCACACCAGTTCCTGGAAAGCCACCGGTCAAAGATGTTAGTGCTTACATTAATGCAGCAGGAAAAGTGGTTATTTCCCTTCAGAGTCTTCCTCAAGATCAGGAAAATGCATCAGGAAAGGAAACATCATCTTTTGTTAGACAGGAAAGTTTTACCAAAGATAAATCAAGCAGCGGTGTTCCTCAAAATAAACTCCCCCATATTTCAAGTCACCCTCTGCTGAAAGATTTAGAGGCCGTTCGGTCAACCCGTATGGACTTTGGTCAGGAGACTCATCTTCTCCTTAAGGACACTGAAACTGCCTTGGCAGCACTGGAAGCTAAATTACTTGGTCAAAGCCAACAGCTGGAGCCCTCAGAAACTGCTGGTCAGCTGGAGGACTCCTTGTCAGGGGACTCAGACGTGGACACTGCCAGCACAGTCAGCTTGGTGAGTGGCAAAAACGTCCCGATGAGTGCCCCGAAACGCAAAGCGGTTGTGAGCTTGCAGAAGGAGAAATCTTCCTCCACACCATCCATCCAGGACCAGGGCGGGCAGCCGAGCGCTCGGGATAGGCTGACGGAGAAGCGGAAAACACAAGCACCGGAGGCATCAAACCGCGCAGAGGCCACCAAACGCTTCCAGATGAAGCGGAGCGCTGGGGCTCGAGGGTCACTTGACTTCACAGATGACGAGAGAAGCTCGAGCCTGCCCTACTTGCCAGTCCCTGATGGGGTTGTGTCTGACCATGAGCATTCGGTAACCCGGCCAGTTCCCAGAAGGAAACCTTTTACTCAGGCTGCCAAGGAGGACCAAAGCAAAACAACCTCAAACGTGCAGAAGATCCAGCAAGTTCTCACCCGCTCCAACAGTTTATCCACCCCAAGGCCCACGAGGGCCTCGAAGCTGCGTCGCGCCCGGCTGGGAGATGCTTCGGACAATGAGTGCATCGATACTGAGAAAACAGCCTCCAACCCTGAATCCGCTGCTCCGAGCTCCAAGCAGTCCACAGAGACGAAGAAGCTCTCCCGGCTGGACATCCTTGCCATGCCAAGGAAACGGGCAGGATCCTTTACAGTGCCCAGCGACTCCGAGACGGCGCAGTCGAGGACGGGGTTCTCGGGCCGCAGCGTGGAGTCCTGTCGGAAGACGGGTGTTTCGGACGTTAGAGCCGCGGCGAGGAAAATGGCAGGTGC
>NW_010335027.1:40169-61940 GCF_000700745.2 Antrostomus carolinensis
GCAGGACCCGTTCGAGCAGTGTCAAGTACTCCTCCTCGTCCAGTAAGTACTTGTGCTTTTTGTTTCTCCCCTGTCCCCCTCCTTTGATTTACAGGCTGCACGTGGTTGCCAGGGATTGGTATCTGAGTAGTACAAGTGCTGCATCGGTGAGTATGAAAGTCTTGCATTAACAAGTGGTGTGGAGGTTCAAGTTTCTGTGGGTTTGGAGACAGCAGAGCATCTCTTATACCCAGTGAAGTGTTACTGTGGTGTTGTCTGTGAGGACACTGCAAACAGCTATTTCTCTCTCTTTTTTTTTTTTTTTTACCTCAGTAACTTTGCTCTTTGAGTAACCAGTTGCCATTTGACAAGAGCATGTTAGCCATTTTTCCATTAAAAAAGTAGAATTTAATGCCTCTCTAGTGCTCCAAGGAATTCTGTTCTGCTTTTCTTTTGACTTCTAAGAGTCAAATTTGCTCCAAGAAAGCTTATTATGGTGTTGATGACAGCTGATGTCCGAGTTTGCAGTTCTGAAGGTGTCTGAAACAAGAAATAAATGCCCCTGTGCTTTGGAGACTGTTCTCTTGTTCTTCCTGTGAATGCAGATGTGGGGCTGGACAGTACGCATTGATTGTCCCAAGAGATTCCCTCTGCTGTGTGTTTTCATTCACTTTTACCATAGGTAAGGCAGGTGCACGGTTGTGTTTCCCACACGATGGAGGTTTGGGGGCTGTCTTGCTCCCTAGCTGTGCACTCAACAGGCCCTTGCAATATCAACATTTGTCATGTTGAAATCAACCTTTAAGTAAATAGTGTGGACATCTGTTTGCTTAGGTTTTTAAGAATGATGGAGGGGCAAGGAATGGGAAGAACCCCTTTGTCTGGGTTTCTCAGGCCTGCTATTTTCACCAGATGTGTGTTTTTGTAAGGAGTCTTAGAGTTCTGGGTGTATCCTTTTCATATACTTTCATATAGTTGAAATAATTATCCTTCTTGCACTATTCATTTTTATTGCATGCTAAAAATGTTATTTGCTGCTCGTTTTAATTGTTTTAGTGCATCCAGCTTCCCTTTTATTTTAATGGGGTTTTTTTCTTGCACATTTGTATATGCTTGTAAATCAGAATGAGAATAAGCTAAAAGAGTATGTACTGTCTCTTCTCTTGCCTTTTTTGAGATGATGCTATTATTGACTTCTTGTTAAACAATAACAAATCTAAAACAAAATAATGTGGTCAGAGTTTTCCGAACAGGAGGCACTCTTTGCACTCCCTCTGCCTTTGGACTGCAGACTGCAAATCATTTGGAGAAAAATGATAAGTGTTGGCTGGTTCTTGGTTTAAATGAATTGGTTTTTGATTTCCAGAGCTTTGTAGCAGCATGCTAACACCTTCCCTCGTGCATAGTTGCAGCAAATGATGCTAATCCTTTCTTTGAATTAGTTGCTCTTAAAATACTAACCTCCTAATTCCTCAATAGGATTGTGGACCTTGCGCAGGCTCTAGGTATACTTGTGTACTTCATGCTTCATGGTGCTGTACCCACGTGTGTGATGCCTGTTCCTATACTAATGCTATTTTGGTGAATCAACACCTAGCACCCTGATCCTGGAGCAAAAGTGAAACGTTGATAAACTGAACTATTGCACTGTGCCATCAACACATTTTTGAGCATGATACAATAACCCTTCAAAACATTGAGTGCCAAGCCTTGAAATAAGGAGGCAGGTGTGGCTGATTCATTCAAGGTTTTCTTAAAGCATTTAGCTAACCACAATAGTGTCCAACTCTCCCAGTGGGAGAAAATTAATCTCACTAACGGAAGAACAGAATGAACTATCTGGCCATGAGATGACAAATGCCAGTAAATTGTTAGTTTGTCTGAAGAAACTTTATGTGAAACGCACAGATAACAGCAGAACAACCCAAGTTACCAGTTCTGAAAGCTAAGGGCCTGTCTCCCCTGCTCCTCGGTGTACACAGTTTGTTTATTCAGTAGAATTTGAATGGTACCAAGGGAGTTGATACTGATTTCCTGTGGCGTACAGGGGTAGAAAATCAGGCTCTTAATTTTAAAATTGCTGCTCAGTGACGGGGTGACCTCTTGATTCTAAATCTGTGTTTAAAAAAAAATAAAAATCTCTACTGCTGGAATATGAGCAAATTATTTTTTTCTGTATGTATTTTTTTTTTAATCCTAAGCCAAGATGTTTATATAGCTATAGCTGAGATAGCAATGTCTAGGAACATTTTTTTATTATACAGTAACTATCTGTGGTTTCTACCTCATCTTATAAGCCAAATAATTTTTTATTTTGTTAGTATGATCTATGATGCTGGCTTAATTTGCTTGCAGTGGTTCAGCATTATAATAATCTTAGTAACACAATGAAGCTTTCAGGTGTTGTGATTTTAAATAACTTGGCTGGTTCTGCGTTTGATGGGTCTTCATCTTCCAGGGAAGGACGGAAGGGAATGAAGTGGTATCTGTAGAGAGTGTAGTGAGGCAACGAACACTTGGAGCCCAGTTTTCAGATAAGGACATCTCGGTTCTTCTCATGCAAGGAGGACTTGGGTGTCTACAGATCTGCAGAACCAGTTGGGATAAGTGAGCAGCTTCCACTTGACTCCAGGGGTTGGAGCTGGTCAAGAGTGTTATTAATGCTGAATTGTGAGGCAGGAGGCAAACGTGGGCGTCTGGACTCTTGCAAATAACACCAAGCACTATAGTCTGTTCTTTACTCAAAAAAACATCCTTTTGCTTGTACTTGCAGCTAATTGGAAAGGTGTCTGCAGGCTTGAAAATTGGGCTCTTTTTAGAAAAGGACTTCTGTGGGACTATGAGGAGTCTGAAATGTGTGCTACTTGTACACAGAGCTTCTGTGCATGGAAAGCCAAGTCTGTGGTAGTAATTTACTGCATTGGAGTTGTTAACAGTCATTTTGCTTTTCCATTGGAATTTCCCACTCCAAATTTGTATAGTGAATGGGAGCCATGGAAGTGCTCAACTTTGAAATAAGCTCTGAGAATGTGCTGTTTGACTTAAAATCTGCACAGAAACTCTCTTTTCCTTGTGCTCTTGGGCTAGTTTTATGTTACCCTCTTGCCCTTTTGTAGTTATTCTTTACTGCTTTCCACGGTCTGAAACCAATTCATTTTTTATAAGCATCAAGGCGGAGACCACAGGGTTCAGATTACACTTCTACTTCGGAGGAGGAATATGGCTCAAATCACAGCTCCCCTAAACACAAACGCTCCCATACTTCAACAGCCACACAAACACCGAGGATACGTGGCTCTGGGCTGAGCAAGCAGAAGCACAATGGCAGAGAAACGGATGATGATGAAGATTTTGATGACCACCCTGACCCCTACAACTTCATGGCGCAAACAGCAGAGATAGCAGAAATAGCCAGGTGAGGTGGGGCTTTATGTATTGACCCACATGTTGAAAATGAATTTTTTCCTTCAAATCAAACCTAGGTGTGGAGGTAGAAGGAGAGACACTCTCTTGTTTGTGTGCCCCCCAGCTCCTTCATATCTGAACACTGACGTGTTCAGACTTGGAAGGTTTTCATGCAGCTTTACAGCCTGTGCTAGGATAGGCTGGTTGTACCTTCTCTCTAGAAAATGCCAAGGTGCAGGGCATTGTATCTTGGTTTGTTTCTTATTCAAGCTGTGAATGGGTCTCCTCTTGTAGCCTGAAGTCTGTCAAAAGATGTAGCTGTCTGTACCTGCTTATCTCTGCTTTCTGCTGGAAGTCGCTGTGTGTGCTCAGACCAGTTGGTGTGAACTGTCCTAATTCTCCGCAGAGGAAGGCAAGTGGATTAGCAAGACTGAATATGTAAGCTGTTGAAGCTGCTTTGCCTGAAGCTGGTGAGAGAGCAGTAAGCAGTCCCTGTGGGGCAGAAACCTCTTGGCTTGCCACAACTGAATCCAAACAAGAAAAATCTGTCTGGGCCCTGTGTATAGATGAGTCGTTGCTTAGTTTGATGTCCCTGGATACGGGACCTATTGTATACTGGTGGTCTGATGGTTGCCTGGAGGATGTCAGCAGTAAAGCAAATAGATTCTTTTTTTAAACAGTGGCATGTGAGGTTTGACATCTCTAATATGCAACTGTGTTATGCCAACTTTCCAGAAATACTGGTCTTCCATTGTACTGGCCATACTTGAAATACTTTTGACTGAGGAAACCGTCTTCTGTCTGCTTTTGGTCAGCGTTTCCACATCACCCATATCACTTGCCACACTGACCTGGAAAGGGCTTTTCTTGTGTGAATATTGCTGTCAGGCTGCTAGGGAGTGTGTCAGCCTTCAAACCAGGCTAAATTACCTGTGCCACACGAAGTGTGCAAGTGGGAGACGCTGGCTGCCCTCCTAGCAGCCTTCATAGCGCGGGAGAGCGCTCCAGGTTGCAGCAGCTATAAATAAATGGTTGCGTCAGCCTTGTCTGGCGCTGCATATTGCAGGGCTCAGTCACAGAGTCTGCTTCCTAATTGCAGTTCTGATTTCCGTTGCTGCTCCCAAATTAACTGGGAGGGGTTTAAAGGAGTCAGAGAGAGTTAAAAGAGAAAATGCCACTTGTTTACAGTAAGTGAATCACATAGTGGATGCCTTCGGTGACAGCTCTATCCAAACCAGCATCGGGGGCACCGTAGGCAGGCACATCAAACTGCTTTTTATTACTTACATTATGCATTTTCTTTCCAAGGAAATGTTTTGATGAACTGACAGTTTTCATATATTGCTTTGTTTTTCAAATTAAAAAAGAAAGTGTCTTTCAGATGAAGCTAGCTAGCTGGAAGATTTTTTTCTCTTAGAAGCTTTCCTTTAGAATTACAACAACAGCTACTTTTGGTCTGAAGGGGTTTTTTTAAGCTCTGCTAGCAACAATCCAGACCCTTAGAAACTGTTTATGAGACCTAGAGCAAGTAGAGCAGAGTACTGCAATTGCTGAGTGTTAACTGCACACCTGTCAAGGGGCTTGAAGTTTCAAGACTTGGTTTCTGAAAACCAGATCCCTCTAAGGTATGCCGTGCTTACCCTGGTAATCCCTCAGCCCTTCTGGAGAATGTGGCATATTTTGATTTACAGTCTATAAACTACAAGGAAGGAGGAAAGATAATTTGAGTTTTTATTATTTAAGTAACAAATTAAAAAGCTTTTCTCCTTGCATGGACTTTTTAAGGGAAAACAAAGAAGTTTCAAGAAGAAAAATTGACTGTGTTATATTAAAAAAAAAAAAAGGAAGTAGAGGGGATGGGTGGGAGAGCAATAACATAAAGTTGCTTTATGGATTGTCTCCAATATTTTTCTGGTAGTGTGTACTCACTACAATTTGCTTTTAATCAAATCTCTACTTTGAAGCTGGGTTCAGGAGGAGAGTAGATTTATTTTGTGTGCAGAGTGTTCCTTGGCACCCTAAAAATCCCCTGCTTTGCTAGCCTCTGCAGGGGTTATAGTTCCCACAAACTTTTTATAGGTGCTCTTTTTATATTTTATGAATATGAGGCCTGTTGTATCATGTGTCCTAATGGCTCTGCTGCGTGCCCTGTGCTTTAGGCTAAGCCAGACCTTGGTGAAGGATGTGGCCATTCTTGCTCGAGAGATTCATGATGTTGCTGGAGATGGGGACTCACAGAGTTCATCAGGGACAGGACCAAGCACCTCCCTCAGCTCTGTGCCCAACACTCCTGCTTCCACCATATCAGCGAGAGAAGAGGTAAGATCCCAAACGAAAGAAATCTCTGCCTCTGAATGCTGGAAAGTACACAGGGCACGGTTGTGGTGGGAGACGAGGGCAGCATCCCCAGTTGCTGCAGCACTGAAAAACCCTCATCTCCTGTCCTCCTAAAAAAGACCACCAGAAAGATTGACTGCTGTCTATTGAGGGTGCTCTTTAGTTTGCTGTCCTCTGAGCCACAGCTAGCCTTGCAAGAGGAGGGAGACATAGTATTTCCTAAGGATCTCATGGCCTCTAGACGGACTTTGGTCCCTGAAGTTTGCATCTGAGGAACAGGATGAGGTGGATGTGCTGCTCCGCTGTGCCAGGGAGCCGGAGCCTCCCTCTGTCTCGGAGAAGGCGCTGACTGCGTGCTCTGGCTGCACACTTGTGTATCAGCTGTGTATTTTTTACCTGCGTTCTGTCCTTTCTACCAGGGCTGTTACAACACCGTGCAGGTGGTACTTGAAACACTTCCCTCCATCTGTGTGTTGATGGATGAGGGCAGGGACTCTGCTCTCCAGCCAGCAGGGTGGGCAAGGAGGAAGGCAGTTAGCTTGGGAAGTGCTGTCCTCCAGCTCTTCAGTGAAGCTGTGGCTTCCTTCCAAACTACGTAGCACAGTTTGTCTGTGCTGGAGTGGGGAGGAGAGAGGCGATTTCTTAATTTGTCTCACCAGTGCCGCAGCGCAGGGACTCAGCTCAAACTTGGCTGCAAGGTCACCAGGAGGCTCCAGCTGTTAAAGCCAAATTGTCTTTGCTGCTGCTTAAATCCAGATTCTCTCCTGCCTACCACCAGCATGGGCTTAAAAAAAATACACAGCTCTTTATGTGCTGTTCAGATGGGCCTTTTGGCCCTCTGTTGTCTTTGACTGTTGTGAGAATTGAAGACATGTCCTAAGCAAGGTTCAAAGCTGAGGACCAAACCTGTTATCCTGCTAAGAGAGTACTTGGAGTCCCTGTGACCCTCCTATGAGCATCACTTAAGTTTAGGGAGATACCTTAGAAGATCAGGTGAGTGTGGCTGTGCTTATGTTAAGTGGAGGTCAGCTGCAGCCTGCTCAGGGAGGGGTTCTTTTAACCTGGGGCCGTTTGGAACCACAGTGCACAAGTATTTTGCAATAATTTCAGGCTCTGACATAGTGTTTTATTGCTTTGTTTTCTTGCAAGGATCACACTTGAAGAACTGCCTTTTGTATTATTCTTTCTGAGCAGTTAAGGTGACAGATCTGCCTTACTTCTGACTTGCAAATGAAATATTTGTTGTGGGTTTGTAAGGACCACTACTCAGCACCTGCTTCCTTCCAGAAAATCAGTGTACCCTTCACTGAAGGGTATGATTATAAGTCAGCTCATGCAGAGGTATATGTCCTCTTCTGCTAGAGGAAGAACACTTGCAAAACACAGAGTTTCTACTCTGTGCAAAATGATGGGCTCCAGAGCTCATGGTTGTGGTGCTGAATGACAGGATCACAAAGCTGGGATTGCTCAGACCCAGGCAAATCGAGGGTTTCTCTGCGATGTGGCTTTGCAGTGCTGCTGTGTGGGACATGCCATTTAGCCCCCTCACAATAGTCAGAAGAGCAAAGGTGAGGCTATGTCATGCCTTAGGTAATTCTCACAGCAGTACCTACTGCTTGAGCAGTCTGAGATCTTACAGTGGTGTAAATGAGAAAGCACTGGTATGAGCCAACGAAGACAAATCAGGAGCCATAACCTTTGGTGTGTTTACCCAGTGATGGCTGCAACCATCATAAAGGCTTTTAACTGGGCTCACTCCAAATAGGGTTGGATAGCACTGTGATCTCAGCAGGGCCAGTGGTTGGGAGGCCATTTGAGTTACACCCAAAATGCCACCATGCATCAATGGAGCTGCCCTATGTTAGCAATAGCCAGGAACAGGTTAAGTCAGCAGGACTTTATACTGGTGATGCTGAGATGTGGAGCTGAATCCTGAATAGCTTGGGATCCTGAATGGTGCATCTTGGGGGTCATGTTATGAACAGGAGCAATAGAAACTGATGTGGGTTTAATAAACACACATCTCATCTTTAGAACTGGGGTAGAATCAGCAGACACACTTCCCTCAAAGTGCTGCTGAATCTGTGCTAAAATAGTTATTTTGGCTTAAAGCAGGGAAGTTGCTAGGAAATACCTGAAGATCAGTGTGTGCTAAGCACTGTGAATTTTATGAGTGTTTAATAAACAACTTTATATTAAATATACTAGGAAAGGACATAGTGATGAGAAATAGCTAATATAGTTACAATAGTAATGTATTGAAACATCTGAGGAAAGAGACTATGTGAATAAGAAATACTTGCTCTTTGTGACTGTCTCTTATATGCTCTGGCTCTTGCAGTGTTGTATGCCATCCTGCTAGCTCTTGATTTTCTACTACTAAATATTTATACCTATTCTAATCAAGTGGGGAAAAATGGGGGAGAAGTAAGTTCTGATGCTGGAATTGCTTTTGAGGGTTTAATACCATACCAAAAGCTTTGCTTTGGACCAGTGTGTGGCACAGCATTTCCCAGCCTCAAATGAATTGCTTTTTAAATTATTTTTATTACAAAACTTGGTTAAAGATTAAAATCACAAGTGTTCTCTTAAAAGTTAAGATGGAGCCTTAGATTTAAACCTTATTGTTCACGTACTATCCTTTCAGGTCTGGTGTTGACTTGGATGTTTGCCAGGGAGGTTTTCAGTTTCCCCAGTGCATGTTTTGGGGTATTTTTTTTGGTTTTGTAGCCTCAGCTGTGTAGTTTATAATATCCCAGATTCCTGGCATACTGAGCAGAGTACTGCTACAAATTAAACAAAAAATCTTTGAACAAAATAAAAAAAGAGAGTTCAGCAAGGGTGAAACCTTCATGATTCCTGTTTACCAAAGCCGTGTTGTTTGGGATGCCTTGGGTTGTGAGTGTTTAGGTTTTACAGGACCCAGCTTTCTGCAAAGCTGAGCAGACAAAATGAAAGCTCGGCTGCTGCAAGAGAAGTCAAGTGGGTCATCCCAAATCACAGCCACTTCTGCAAATTTTAACCCTGCGTGAAATTCTTCTTTTTTTTAAAGTTGATAATAATAATATAGCAAAAACTTAAGAGCCCGATTATGTTTAAGTTGTTGTTTAATGTACTCAGTGTGAGTGTTGGTGTGACAGAACAGAAAGCATGAGGAAAGACCAGGTCACATATGAAAATCTCCTGGTGATGGTGGAGCAGGTGCTGTCCTTACCATGTTTTCAGCTGGTTGTGCTGAGAGCTGCTGGACTGTAGGAATATCTTATTCCCTTCTGACACTGTTTCACTGCTGCAAGCAGCCTAATTTACTGTTTCTGCACTTCATGAAAGGATGCTTAAAAAAAGAGAAGCTTATTAGCTAAACATTTCTGTTGTTGTGCTGCTGTACCTTAATATCTCCTACCTTTTGCCTGTGTATAACCCAAGTGCTATTGCCTAGAGTGTGAGGAGCCTGTATCTTGGATGGCACATGGTTCCTCACAAGAGCTGTGTGCTTTGCCAACCAAAGAGCCTTCGGGGCTCTATGTTTAGCCCATTCTCTGTGCTCAAGGGGCTGCTGGATATCACCCAGCACAGTTGGTTTCGAGGTAACTAGGGAGCTGCCCGAGACCACCTCTGCAGAACTGGTTGGTGACCAGGACCTCCACGGGCTTCAGTGCATGCAGAGGGTGGGGATGGAGTGCTGGTCCTCAGGAATGTGCTTTTGGGAATGTCAACCCAAAATAACCCCAAACCATGTGTTCTCTTTGATACTTGCTGGCACAGTCATTCACTAGCATTGATCTCTTTGTTTCTGTTTTAACACAGATTGCTCGTAGATCTTTTCGGCTGGCATATCCATCTCAGGTGCACTTTCCATCCCATTATTTTTGTATCTCTTGTCTTGTCACTGTTATTTTGCTCCCCTTCTTTTAGAGTTTTTGTCTGTCAGTCAACTGAACAGGGGTATGTGTCTTACCTTTTCTGTTCTTCCTGTTAATTATTTGCATTATCAGTGGTTTTGTATTTCTTTTTCATCTCTTCCATGTGTTACTAAATGGTTTATGAATAATTTTACTGTGGCTTTAATGTTGCATTGATTTATTAAAACATAAGATATGGGAAAACAGGGCCTTTTTGAGCTTTAGCCTAAATTAAAAAAAGGCAAAGATGTACTTTTCAACTACATGCTCAAGTCTCAAAATTCTAAAGTGGAATAGCCCCACTGAGTTTTGTAGGATGACTCCAGTGGGTAGAAGCTTACAGGATTGGGGTCTAGTCATTTGCTTAGGAACCCATACCTGTCTGAACAAGACTTAAATGAATCAGTGCTCCTCTGGGGCTTGCCTGAAAATATGCAATACCTGCAGTGAGTGCCTGTGTGCCTCCTTCCTTACTAATTTTTAATGACTCATTACTCATTATTTCCAAGTTGGTGCAGCACATTCCAGAAGCAAGTCTGAACTACCAGAAAGTGCCTCCAGGATCAGTGGAACTGAAGGATTTTGACCAAAATATGAATGATAATAGAGAAGAGGATCCCTCAAGAAAAACAAGGACAAGAAACCGTGAGGAGGCACGCCACCTTTTTCTTTACTTTATATATGATATTGTTCTAAACTGCAGGATGTATACCTGCTCTTTCTGATCTGCCAAAGGAGGCTACTCAAAAAAAAACCAAAAACAAAGCACTTCTCAAGAACCCTTACTTGTAGGTATAGAAACAGTGTTTAAAAAAAAAAAAAAGGGGAGCAGAATCATCCTTCTTGCTGATACTGACCTGAAGTTTCCTCTCTTGTGTAAAACTCCATTGAAACCTGAGGCTTGGTTGCTTGTTGTTCAGGAGGAAGTGTTCAGTGTCAGAGCCCACTTAGGCTATTTCACTGCTCTTTTAAAGAAAACCACAAATATCTCAGCTTTGAAATCTGCAGCACTGATAGTTTAATGGCAAGAAACTGTGTCATGAAAAAGTTGTTCCTAATCAATAAAGGCACCTTATCTTTCTGCAATGGGCATGCTGGTCAAAGCTGCCCATAGAACAGCAGTGGTAGGATCTGGACTTTATGAGGAGTTTCTGCAGCTGGGCTTGAGCACACTGTGCAGACAGAAAGCCACTTGTTCTGTGTTGTTCCCTCCAACATGTGCAATTTGATGCAATTCTTCTGGAGTGAGAGAGCAGGGTGACCTGGAAATCACTGGGATGATGCTAACATGTGAGGAAGCCTGGCCTGAAACTTGAGGCTGGGGATGGTGTTGGAGTGAGGGCTGTAACAGGATGACAGTGACAGAGAGCAGAGGAGCAGGCTGCTGATGTGACACTCAGCTGCTGCTTCTGCTTGCTTTTCTGCCTTCTGGCTCCAGTTGAGAAGGAGGAGCTGAGGCAGAGGCTCTGGGGAGACAGTGTGGGCAGGAGGGGAGAGCTGTGCTCCAGCACAGGCACTCTGCTGCTCTGGAGGGAGAGTGAGACTCAGACAGGCTGATGGAAGGGAACTTGGTACCAGTCCTGTCCTGTGACTGACTTGAAGCAATCCCTCACTCCCCTGTAGAGATGTGCTGAAGCTGAATAAGAGATGCAGGTTCAGAATGCCCCCAGCTGATGTGGGCTTTCTTGGCTGAAGCCTGGGGGCTCTTTTGAACCACAGGACTTGAATATTTGTGGTTCGATGGTTTTTTGTTGTTGTTTTTAATAAAGCAGAGTGTAACATGCTGGGATTACATGGCTGTGAAGGTTTCTTTAACTCATCTAAATTACATTAGATGGTTTCAGTGAGACTGCTTGTGGGAGTTTTTGCATTGTCATTCGGCTTTTAAGGGGTTTTTTTTTGCGGGGGGGGAGAAGGTGCCTATGAGGCTTGGAATGTCTCACACTTTTTCTTTCAGATATGCTTAGTTATCTTACTGCAGGCAACTCTCTCTGTACACTCCTCAAGAAAAAAAAATCCAAACAAGTTGATCTTGATTGATCTTTTTGCCAAAGTGCTGCAACAAAGCTGCATGTCATCTTAATCTCCCTTGAACTTCAAATATCATCCCCATACATTAAGATGTTTCAGTGGAGATCATTTATTGTAAAAATTTCCATTTTTGTAATATGCTGCTTCTGCTAAAAGTTCTCTGATCTGCCCTTATATTTTAGGTAATCTTTGACAATCTGATGTTGAACCCAGTGTCCCAATTGTCACATACAATCCGTGAAAATACAGAAAACCTAGCTGAAAAAATGAAGTAAGTAACTTTTTAGCCCTGGTCTGAAATGTTGACTTGCTGCTGAGTTTGTTGGCTTGTTACTTGTAGAAGATAAGGTGTTCTTCTGGAAAGTCTCGTTATCAAGATGCAGGAAACTGTGTGTAGTGAATGAGAGGTAACATGATTATTTACCAAAAATCTTTCCCTCATATGTTTGGCCTTTGGAATTTTAATGCTGTATTTGTAATGCCTGTTGATGCCTTAACTTTGAAATGTTGCCTGTGCAAAGAGTTGGCAGATAATGTATTCCTGTTGGTGGATTGTACCCTCTTTTCTCCCCTGTCCCAAGGCTCTTAGAAAGCCTGCAGGTCACAAAGGCTTGTGAAAACCTGTTGTTGCTCTAGAAGACATCAGTTAGGGAAGGATTTTGGATTGTTCCTAAATCAGCTGAAAGGGGCTTTGTCCAGTCGCTAATCCACTAATCTCCTTTGTTGTCACATCTTGTGATAATTAAGTCTTTTAAACAAGCAGCTTTTGGATGGCCATTTTAAGACCTGCTCCACTTTTCGTGCTGCAGGATTCTATTTCAAAACTCGGAAAGGACCTGGGAGGAGGTGGAGGCCAAAATTAATTCAGAAAATGAAGTGCCAATTCTGAAGACCTCAAACAAGGTAAGACCATGTGAACAAATGAAATACTGAAGGTTTGCATTCATTAAAGCCTTGTAAGGACCAAAATAACAAACTTTGGCCCTTTTCAAATCCATTTCTGAAATTTTTAGTCCATTTGCATGTCTTGAACTGCTGGGGTTTTTTTGTTGCTGTTTGAAGTATGAGAAAGTAAGTTCCTCCAGCTGTTATGTTTCACCAAACTCTTCCCCTCTCCCTTTGTGATTCATCTTTAAACAGATGTTCAAGTTCAGGGTCATTAGGCCTCATTTAAACATCTACCAAAGCATCACCTACCATGTGGTTGCCACAGCTTCAGTTGTAGTCAAATGTTTCTTGTGAATGTTTTTCTTCACCTGTAACTGTTCGATAACAGGGCAATAAAAAATCTTCAGCCCTAGGGTGGTGTTTGTGCTCTCATGACCTCTTACTGTCATTTATGGGAACTGCCAGTAGGGATTTAAGTACAATAATGGACCCAGCAAACATGGTTAATGCTAAACAGACATACAACTGTGCAGGACCTGTGTAGCTCAGTGCTACAGTGGTATATATGTCACCAGTTGCTTTGTCTGGTCTAGGAGTTGAGTTTGCAAATATCTTTGTGCATTTGGTATTAAGGAGGATGTGGAGGAGCCTTTGTACAGTTAATCTGGCCAGCATTTCAAATCTAAAATGCACTGTGGCTATGAACTGGCTGGTGTAGTAGCAATTGGTGAAATGATGCAGAGCAGACGCACCTAGATACAGATCACAGAATCATAGAACAGTTTGAATTGGAAGGGACCTTTAAAGGTCATCTAGTCCAACCACCCTGTGGTGAGCAGGGACATCTTCAACTAGATCAGGTTGTTCAGAGCCCCATCCAACCTGACCTTGAATGTTTCCAGGGATGGGACATTTGCCACCTCTCTGCGCAACCTGTTCCAGTGTTTCACCACCCCCATCATAAAAAATTTCTTCTTTTTATCTCATCTGAATGTACCTTCTATTAGTTTAAAACCATTACCTCTTGTCCTATCACTAAAGGCCCTGCTGAATTGTCTGTCCCCATCTTCCTTGTAAGTTGCTTCTAAGTATTGAAAGGCCGCAATAAGGTCTCCCCGGAGCTTTCTCTTCTCCAGGCTGAACAACCCCAACTCAGCCTTTCCTCATAGGAGAGGTGTTCCATCCCTCTGATCATCTTTGTGGATACTAGCTTTGTCTTTTCTGTTAAATAACCAAGATTGGAACTGTCCTTGAATCTTCTTGAACAGATAAGGCAAGAAGGAGTAAGACTAGATTACTGTGTCAGTTGAGTACTTTGTTATTTAATTTTCCATTCTGATGCTTTTGTTTTTAGGAAATCAGTTCTATCCTGAAGGAGCTCAGGAGAGTTCAAAAACAACTTGAAGGTTGGTCATGTCAAATGTTCTTTTTATCTCTCAAATGCTGGTAACTTGTACAAAATAAAATAATGTGGCTTGAATTGCCAGTGAAAGCTGGAAAAGGATGCAAAAGTTTAGTTTGTTAGCATAGTGCTCTCTGATGAGTGCATATGGAGCAAACAGTAGATTTATCTTGTGCTGCCAGTTTTTAAGAAAATTGTTGACTTCTGCAATGTGGAAGCTGTTACTGTGGAACTGCTTTGTTTCTGTTAATTAGCATATTTCCATGAGATGAACTGGCAAAGGGTCTGTTCTGAAATAATATTTAGCAGTTCTTTCAGCCAATAAGCTGTGCTACACTTCTTGGACTTGAATTTTGCACAGAGAGCTCTGTGCAATGGAAAAGGCAAGACAAGCTCTTGCATCATCTAGAAGATTAATAAAGACATATGGAAACATACAGGCATCGTTTTGGGCTCCTGCTAAAAGCTTGCCATTTGGCTGCTGTAGTTTGTCTTTTCCAATTTAACCAGAAAGTTGAATGTCCTCATAGCTTCAGTTTGGGGAGTGATTTTGCTTGTTAAAGCTGCTTAGGCCTGAAGGTATTAATGAAGAAAAAATATTGTGACTAAGATGAATGCAAGTACTGCCTACAGTTCTAGTGCCTTCAAAATGAGAAGGCCTACTGCCTTCTGATTAGAAACTCTGCTGACTACTGCTAATATGTCTGTGTATGTCTTTTCCCCCCCTACCCCCGTCTCCCAGTCATAAACGCTATCGTTGACCCTACTGGAAACTTGGATGTAGTTGCCAGTAACAAAGCATCTTCTGCTGCTAAACAATCTTCAGCCACTAAAGTCAGGACTGCTAACACTTCTGGGTCCACACTGGAGACTTTGTCCCCAGCACAGATGAGAAACTACACGCAGAAATCGAACTGTGGGTCTTCTAGCTTACAAGATTCAAATTTCATTCCAGATGGAGAGAAATACGTGATCTGATACAATATTTTGTATTGCTATCATGTTGTAATCTACTGTCGCATTAGTATTGTGTATGAGTGGTTTGTGGACAGTTTGTGTGGAGCAGTTGTTTAGATTGCTAATACATTGCACAAAAAAAAAATAAATCTATGCTGTGAGGGTGATTGGAAAGTCTGTGTATGCCTTTGAAACAAGACTAGCACTGTGGAGCAGCACATATTCAGCATAGAGGCAAACTGATTTTTAGAAAATTACTTATTCTTCCATTGTGCCATAAGAAAACAGGCTTTGCATTACGCTCCATTCAATACTGCCGAAGCTAAAGTGTTCCTGCATTGCCTGTTTATAACTATTCAGTTGTAATGAGGCGCAATTTTAAAAACCCACTTTTTTTGGTACTATATTTGTTTTGGTATTTGTTTGGGTTTTTTTGTTTTGTTTTGTTTTTTTTTTTTTAAGTGTACAAATGAAACACTACAACTCTGTTGGAATCAATGTGCAAATCCAACAGAATGATCGTGCAATATCATGAGTTTCTAGGAGAAACTCTTACTACAGTTGTGTAAGAAGTCCTTTTGAGTGGTTGTACAAAGGCAAGTACACAGTGTATCCTTTTTTTCGGTCCAAAAACCAAAACAAGACAGAAAACCCTTTTGTTTTTCTCATGGGGAAAGTGAAAAGGTTAATAATGGTATGGATAAAAGACTACTAATACATTTGCTATTTTTGATGATGTTTTAGGCCCAAAATTTGGGGTGGGTAGGTACAAAAAGTCATGTTTTACAGTTTAGCTTGCCAAATTTTAATTATTTCGGTACCAATTCTGTCTTTAAGCTGCTTTCCCCCCCGCCCCCCCCCCAAATATACAATCTTTTTACAGTGAGGTACAAATGCTTTTAGCTGGCCAAAGACTAAAATGTTTGTGATTAGCTAATTGCTAAGAAAAACATCTGTTCAAATGGCTCATGTAATAAACTTAATTGCACAGTTGCTGTGAACTACTGTTCACTTGACAGCACTGACAAAAATAATGGCTTAAATGTAGCTCCACCTTTATGGCTAGTTCTGTTATGAATCTTTTTTCAATGCAAAAGTGCTTAAAGGCCACCATTCTGTGGTATTCTTCAAAAACTATTCAACAGTGTCAAGCACTTGGTACATTTGGGATTTTTGTCTGTGTTTTATTTTTGATCTGTTATAATCCTAGAACACTAAGGATTATGTGCAGTTGCACTGAACAATTTCTTGTTTAAAAAAAGCTGGTTTTTGTATTCTGTCTTTCAGTTAAACTGCAAAACACCAAGTAATTTTTGTTGCTTTAAGAACAAAAGTTTTGGTTTTGAGGGGACCTCTTCCGGACGTGTTTGCTCCCAGTTTTTTCTGTCTTATATCAATTTAGTTTTCATTCTTCCTGGTCAATAAACATTAATCAGGTAAATAAATTATTTTGTAGCTGTGGAGGATACAGTAAACACTGGGAAAGGTGAGCAGATGAGTTCCACTTTGCCCTCATACAGTGTGTAGTTTAACCAGTGAAAATGGTTTCCCAAGCTTGACTGCTTCTTGTGTGCTGACTTTGTATTTTGGGGTGAGTAGTGGATTCCTTAGTTAGCTTCAGTAGTTACCTGAGCTTTTCTACTAGAATGTTGTAACAGTGGGAACCTGTTAAAATAATTTCAATAAATAGGGGTGCTCACAAAGTGTTATCTTACTAGCAAAGACCGTGATTGCTTTCCTGGTGAAGCCAGTGAGAGCTTTCTATCAATTTAAGCAGAAACAGGATCTGTCCTAAAATGGGAGTATGCCAACAAGCCATTAGTTTCTTTTGAATGTGCAAGATGCTGGCTGGTAAACAGTAGGTGCAAATATCCTTCCAAGATTTCCAGTAGGTTATAAGACTCATCTGCTTGTGTGAAGATGCTCTTCAATGAAGAAATCTGCTGGATTTCACATAGATGAATGCAGAATAAAAAAAAGAATTTGCCCTTGATGTTCTTCTGCCTGTAATATATGCACTATCTGAATGTGTTAATTCAGTTGTTTATTCTGATCTGTGTTTTCTTGAAATACCTGTGTCCTTGATTAATATCATAAGTGGTGGTATCATTCCTGACATATGAGACACAATTTTTCAAGCCCTTCTTGGTTAGGGTTTGAACCAACCAGGTGCTACCCCAACTCACTAGGAGTTGAAGGACCTTCACAGATAAGGTGATACCATTAGTTTCAGTTTTGCTGTAGAGATGTGTGAATTATTCAGACATCTGACTTTTATTATTATTTGTTACCCACATTTCCATGTCTTTGTGGCTATGCTCTACTGGATTTTGTTTCTCTACAATGCGTCCTTGATGGGACTTCTGTTTACTTTCACTTGAAAATTGCTTGATTCTTCTTTAATTCTTGACTACATCAGGGATGAATTTTCTTCCTTAGTTGCTCTGTTCTGAACTTGAGAGAGCCCCACAGGTACCTTACATCAATTAACCCACAAAATATGGTACCTCTTCAAGTGACTAATAAGGATGCAGCAATCAGTGTCTGTTTACGATTTGGTGATGCGTGTGTGAAGGGGAGGAGGATGCACAGCTTGATTTGTTTGATTTATGACTCAGCCAAATATATAAAATGCTTCTGTGTTCTGACACAACGTTCATCTTTGGATCTTTGCATTTAAAACAATTTTGCTAGTCAATGATGAATTGCAACATATTATTTCTTGTGTTCACTGCTTCTGCAGCGCACTCCATTTGCCCCTTGTCTGCTCCAGATAAACCAAAGAGCGAGCCACCTGACTTTACTCCTTCAGTCATCGTTCATTCTTACAAGCAGTACTGTATGCAACCATGAAAACATGCCTCTGTGTGACTCCAGATGTGTAGTGGTGTATCTGGGTGGCCCAGGATCAGTGCATAAGATACCTGTTGGCTTCCATGAGCTATGGATGGGCCTTGCGTTGGGCTTGGTAGGGGGGATATTGACCTCTGGGCCACTCTCTTACCACATTGCTTTCATGTGTTCTGTACCTGACTAAGGAAATGTAATGAGGGGTGGGATTTTCAAAGTCTTAGGGAAGCAAGTGCTCAGGTCCTTTTGGGTGCCTGATGCCATGAGCACCTTTCAAAATCCCAGCCCTCAGCTCTTCCACTATACTTGAAAACCATGTTCTTAGTACAGCGCTCTCAAATGTAAAAACCTGTTACTCTGTTCTGATGGCGTGAATGTAAATTCCTGCAAGAATGTGTACCAGCTTTGTGAGGGAGGACCTAAATGTATCTATGGGGTTATCACGTTGTGGTCGTGCTCCAGGAGAAAAGAACCTCTGCATCATCTTTAAGTATTTTAGTAAAGGTACAACTAGTGGAATGTTTACATACAGCCTACTGAAAAAAAAAGAGGAGACAAAAAAGAAAAGGATGAAAGTGTAAAGTATTTAAGTGCAAGATTCTGCTAGTTTTTTCTTGTTTTGCAGATCACACTAGCTATTTTTGAAGTTCAGTAAATGTGTATAACTTTTGCAAAGACCAGACAGAACTACCTGTTCACTTTCGATGTGCCCCGTGCTGAATTGTGCCTATTTCACTCTCTGCTGTTGTTATGCTGCTGATTCTGCTGTTCTGAACTGTTCACTGGATCATTCCATTTGCATGCAACACAAATGCAAGCTGAGCTGTCTGAGAGTAAAGCTGAAACACGTTTGTATAACTTGAATTGATTGACTTTCTCTTTTCCACACCCTCTTGAAGTGCTGTGTATAATTTTGATTTGTTTCTCCTGCCCTGATTTTTTTTTCTGCTTTTGTTTTTTTGAATGGTAATTTATTTTTGTTTGGATTATAGGCAGTATCTGTACATTTTGTTTCAAGGTGATATTGTGGATGTCTTTAAAAAACAAATTGTTATTTTATATAATTTTATCATAAAGTTGCTCTAATAAATCATTCTTTTATCATGTGACAATGATTCTGGATTTTGTGTGTTAATTTGGGGAGGTGTATGTGTTCAGTTGATTAAATTTTTCAGCTGCCTGTGTACATTGGTGTTAAGTGCAGTGTAAGAAAGAACTGTCAGCAGCTGGAGACTCACAGTGCAACTGGATCCATCCTGGTGACACCTGTGGCTGGGGCAGATCCCTCTCCAATAGTACAGGAGTCCCCTTTCCCCTGCCCCTGTCGTTGCAGGATTGGAGTCTGCAAGTCCCCATCACCTGAGGGTGGTCCTACTTGTAAGTATGGTATGGTATGGTGATAGTTGATTTAATTTTTAGTACTGTTTTATTTCATTGCTATGATTAACAGTAGTAGTTAAATTCAGCCTGGATATGGTCATTCCCCAGCAGGTGTGTGATTACAGAAAAGCATTATACACTCATTCTTGCTCTCACCTTATATGTATATATTTTTTCTGTGTATATATATATATATATTGGAGTTAATGTCTCTGTGAAATTATTTTTTTTTTTTCCCTTTATTCTGTCACTGTCCTTCCCTCCTGCAGTTCTATCTGACCTTTGCATCTTTCCTGGCACTTTTGAAATAACATTAATTCCTCCTTCCCCTCTGCACAGCCTTCAGGTGCCTGCAGCTTCTCCCACCCTTCTTGATACCATACAAGACTCTGGCTCCACATTGTCTGCATTAGCACAGCTTCTGTAGGAGGTAGATGTGTAGTACATGTGTAACTGATTAAAAAGAAAATAAAATTGCATTATTTGCCAGCAATAACTGAAAAGCAGACAAAGGGGGGCAAACAATTATATTAGAACCTAACCAGGAGCAGTGGGAGACTTCCCATCCTCTGGTGACCTTTGCATTAGATACTTGGACATGAGACCTGTTATGCTTAATGTTTTAGGGAGGGATTTTGTGTTTAAAAAATAAAAAAAAAGTTCTGCCTCTCTTAAAAACCTTTCTTAAACTTAATTTGTTTACACTGTGTGTGCAGAGGAGGCTTTTTGTGTTCTCTAAAACACAGGGTTGGGTTACACACTAACTGTGTTGCCTCTCCACAGGCTTCCCCACAGTACTGAGTGGTATTTGAGTTGGGATCCTATTGCAAAGTGCCCTTTTGAAATCGATAGTGCACCCACTTCGTTAATTTTTAACAATCTGACTGAATAAACATAAGAGGCAGTGGAACTGTGGCCAAAACTATTTGCAGCATAATGCAAACTGCTATCTGGCAGAATTTAAAAATAAGGGGTAGATGGCAAAAGTAATCATCTCCTCTGTGCATTTTCCTGTGGGGTGTTCAGCTGCAATCCTGCCAGGCTCTTCAGTGCCCTTGGCTGCTTTGGGAGACAGAGCCTGGTTTCCACATGTGTATAGAAGGGGACAGCTATCAAAGCACTGCCCTGAGCGGGGTTTGCAGGATCCTTCCTTAGAGCAAAACTTTAGGTCACTGAAGGAACAGGTTCTCATTTTTTGACGTCATGTGAAGATCTACCAATAGACCCTCGTTTATGGGGTCCTGCCTATGCGATGGTGTAGGAGGACCATGGCTTTTTCAACAAGAGTGTTTGTGGACTGTTCAAGAGCAAAGCCCTCCTGGTCTCAGCTTTTGCTGTTGGGATGAGGTTGGCATGGGGTGACAGTGGGTGTGCTGCTTTCCTCAGGAGGAGTACAACCATTTGGATACAGCCTTGCAGGTACTTGGAGCACCTGCAAACAGGAGTGTGCTTGATGCGGTTATCTAGAAAAAGTGTTTTATTTTAATGCATTGAATTCTTAGGTCTCTGAATGACATGGGCTGAGCAAGGGAAGCCAAAAAAAAAAAAAAAAGGTAAGAAAATAGCACTTACTAGGACTCTACCCTCCTTAAGCATTTTTTCCTCCTCTGAACAGAAATTACTGAAAATACTGTACTTGCCAAAAGAGTTAGTGCCAGAAAAGGCTTGTTCAACAGTAATGTGTCTGCCTCTGTCAACATCCAACTCATGGGAACCATAGAAAGGGGAAAAAAAAATACAAACCCAACATGTGGCACCCACCTGGTGCCTGGGGACATTTCGTAGACAGGGAAATAGCCAGAGGAAGGGGTGAAATTCGGTTTCAGCAAGAGGACCTGTGGCTTTAGCACAGCAGTAACCATTGATAGCAGGTCACGCTTTTGGGTGGTACATTTCTCCCAGGGAATGGGTCTCCCTTTTAGCTGCTGATAGCTGGGCAGGCTCAAAGAGGATGGGCTATAACACAGCCTGTAACACACCTTCACCACGGGCAAAGCAACCTCCGTGTAAGCAAGAAAAATATTATTTACCTTCAGGAGGACATGAGGATAGTGATTGCATCGGGCCGGTGGTTTCCTGGGTTGCCAGGTACTTTGCAAATCGAAGAGGAGGAGTGTAATTTTTGTAATACACACATTCAAGGCAGACAGCATGTATTGGAGCTTTTCCTAATACTTGTAAGTCATCTTTCCTAGGCGCAGCTGGAGGGTCAGTGCCACACGAGCAGTGACAAGACTGAGACAGCAAAGGGCTCTCTGCAATCACCTGAGCTATACAAATCACCAATTTTTTATTTTTTTTTCAATTGAAATCTTTTTCTAAACAAAATGCAACTGACAAGCATTTAATTTTAGGTTGAACAAAATGATTCCAAATAAGTGTTAAATATTTCAAGTTAAATGATTCAAGTCTAAAGTAAGATACTTCGATGTATTTATGGAATTTTTTTTAAAGAGTTGAAATGGAGCAAATCGTTAAATATATTTCCAAACGAATCACAATTATTTTATTTAGACTTTGAAAGTTTCTCTAGGCTTGTCAGCTGAATCACTTCCCAATTCTTGTCCTGAAATAACTCTTCTCTCCTCCCCCCCCGCCAGAGCTCATTTGAATATACCATCTTTTGGCACAAGCATATGT
>NW_010335028.1:0-3009 GCF_000700745.2 Antrostomus carolinensis
AAACCATTCTATGATTCTATGATTTTAAAGTATTTGAGGCACTATTCCTAATCTTCTAACAGAAATAGGATCCAAAAAGAGCAAGAATATATTCTAACAGTTATCATACATATGGAGCTGTAAGAAGCACCATCGAGGATAAACAAAAACTGTTCCTGAATTCTGCAATTTATTTGAACACCAGTTTTTGTGCCTTTATTGGCAAAGCGAATAATATTCACTAGGCTATTATACAGCTTTCTCAAGAAAATCTTCCCATTTTGTGTAATGTTGTGTTTGACACTAGCTCAGTTACATTACAGTAATAGAAGCTTTTACACAGGATTTTTAAACTCAAAAGAGGTGGTCTGGTAACAAGTGGAACTTCTGTACTGCAAGCCTGATTTGAGAATACAACAAGGGTATGAGAAGTATATATGTAGACACACACGTGTGTGTGTGTGTGTGTGTGTGTTTGTGTTCGGCAAGTGGTGAATTTTGAGCTCTCACTCCTTTTGCCTTGTATTTCTCTTCTTCCCGGATATATCTGTAAATATTACCTGAAAGTAGTGGCTTGTATTTTTTAATGAAAGAGTGCCTCACATTTAATGAAGAAACTTTGTAGGTTCCCTATGCATATCTCTGCATCAGAAATAAAGCTGCATCAGAAGTGTTTATGTAGCAGATTTTTTGAGGGCCAATTTCCTGCCCTACTGGAATGACTTTTCAATACAATTCACAAAAAAGTAGGCTTTAGAAAAAACACAGTAGAAAGTAAAAGATCTATCTTCTGATCAGTTACCTCAAAAGGGCAACATACTCTGATGTGAGAAAGCTCTACTTTGTATCTCCATACTGACATGACCATAAACCACCGTGTGAAGTCTACCTATTAAGAATAACTTTTTTTTTCTTTTTTCTTTTTTTTTTTTTTTTTGCTATGGATATAGTCCAGTTTCCTAGCAAAATCCAGCCAAACAATTTTTTCCCCTAAAAAATAACAAGTTATATTGCTCTAAAACAGCAAAGGATTGTCTAACCAATATTTGTGTGCATTTAATAAAGTAACAAAACAGAATTTTACTTTCTGCAATATCTTACAGATGCATATGTTTTCCTTCTAAGAACTGTTTCTGTAATTGTTCCTCAATGAGGTAGTTTGTGCAGAGATCTTTGACATTCTCCTTGACATTAAAACAATATAAGCTGCTCTTTCACAACACCTCTCATGTAGTGCTACTTGTCCTGAGGTACTTTACAATCTCACTGAAAAAAAAAAAATCTATTTCAGTAGTTTACTTAGATTCATGAAGCATTCTGAACATGTGAGGTTTTAATTAGATGACAGAGTTGAGGTTTTTTTTTTCCTTCTTCCAAATAAAAATGCATTTTAGAGAAGAAAATAAAAAATGGAGGAAACACCTTTTGAAAGATTCAGATTTAGACACTGAATCCAACAATAAAACAACTAGTATTTCAAGAGCTAAGCTGCAAATGAAAATGCACTTTTTTATAGAATATTTAAAAAAAAACCAAAAATCCAAAGAAACTAACAAAAGAAAAAATCCACAGCACTGAGACAGGTGTCATCCAAGAAATGTTAAGCTTTAAACCCAAACTTTGGAAATAACATCTTTCTGAAATCATAAGTGTGGAAACAATACGTTCAAAATGAAGGAAAAATAATAGCATTTATTTGCAATGTTTTACTGCTAGTGGTGTTGCAGAAACAAAATATCTGCAATAAATGCATGGTGTTCTTTGCCAGTCTGCACCCAGCCTCTAAGCCCTTCAGGACCAGCCATTTAGGCAAGGTTTGCAGATTTTCCACTGGATTACTGAAAATGATGCTAACATGAGTACCCTTCAGGTCACAGAGCTTTAATTTGAAAGTATAACTTTCTACAATGGAACAGCAAGTTTCTGGATCTCGACTATGTTGTCATTTGCTCCAGAGAAAGACAGAACAAAGTGGTCAACAAAAGACCCATTCATGTTAAACTGGCTTCTGCTAAAACCACACTTGTCTTATTAGTCACTGAGTTAGGCAGTTTATAATTTTTCTTCAAAAATTATAAAAAATGCTTTAATTGCACTATATGCCCAAGTAGCTTTTTTTATTTGTGTATACAGAATAAAAGGGGAAATTACAGTGAATTAAATAGTGTCTGGCTTAGGGGCAATAGAGCACATCAACATTCAGAAAGAAATCTTACACTGGAAATATGTTGAGGAGAGTAAAATTATACTCAAAAAACTAAAAATTGAGTCAAAGCAAATGAAGACACAGTTGTCTTTGGAACAGCTCTAAGATTCATGAGCCAGATAAGTAGTAAGTGGGAATTCCTGTAGCTGAAGGTTGGAGGATTTTTTCATAGTCATTGGTTTAACATATAGAGTGCACATAGACTAGGGAAAAAAAGCTTTGCAGCCAGTGACTGATGACACCAAGCCCGGACCACAGTCCTAATGGTGGGTGACAAGAAAAAGTATTTTGCTTCTTAAAAGGGGTTTTTTCCCTTGTTCTCACAGGTCAGCCCCAACAAGAAAGACTGCATCCTAGGCTGGGCAGCATTCAACTACCCATTGTACCTGTTAGCTAAAAGATATGTTTTGTGGCGTATGTTGCACAGAGCTCTCCCACTGGGTCAATAGGATTTCACAGGTACTGTAATACAATTGCTGAATTGAAGCCATGAAGTTAATTAAAGTAAAAATTATACTGTGGCTGTTACCTTTTTTTTTTTAGTTAATGGTGGAAGATTAGATTCAGGAGGCAAATTACATTTTTTTATGTTTCTATAAAAGCATTCCAGCATTTTAATCCTTTCTTGACTCAGGTGCCAGAGACTTAGGATTTCACTGCTTGAGATTTCGTAGTGCAGATTTCCATCCTTACTTGCACTGTACAGAAAAGAGATCCTGCAGAGAGAAATTAATTGTTCACCACCCGCTGACCAATGCCCGGCCTGTGCTAGCCAGTGATCCTGGAGTCGAGACAGTCCCGAAACCGAAACCCCGGGAGAGCGA
>NW_010335028.1:3059-28678 GCF_000700745.2 Antrostomus carolinensis
GATCAGCCCAGGTTAACACACTGACGTGACAGGATGTGATACGGAATATCTCATTGGCACATCCAAATGCCAGTTTGGGGTTTGCTATTCACTGTGCTTCTCCCTCCCAGTCCTAACGCAACTGTGAACCAGCCAAACACGGTGGCCTTGAGCTCCAGCAGCAACCGATAACATCAGTACTTTTATCAACTTTCTTCTCATAACAAATCTTACACTGAAACGAAAAAGCTATTCTAACTACTAAGAAGAAAATTAACTTTATCCTGGCAAAACCTGAACACAACTATTCAGGGAAGAGGTAGATGGAAGACAGCAGGAGCCAGCTCTGAAGGGCAATGAGGTCAAAAGGGCTAAGCAGTCCTTTAAAGACAATCTTCTTCAAACATAGCAAAAGTCCATGCTGATGCTCAAGAAAAAAAAACACAACAGATATATATATATAGGAGGTTGGTACGGCTAGAAATGGAATTCATGGACAGAGTAATGAAAAAAAAAGATGTATATGGGTGGTGAGATTGAGGACAGGTTATGAAAGAGGATATAGAAACACTGCTGAGATGTGCAAAGATGCAATTATGAAAACCAGAGCTAAGACAGGGTTAGCAGGGGATAAGAAAAGCAACAAGATGGGCATCTCCTGCTACATTAAGTGGTCAATTAGGCAAGGAAAGCACAAGCCTGCTTGCCAAATGGGTTGAGTGACACAGCAACAGCAAATGCGGGCAAAGCTGAAGTACTTGATGCCTTCTTCATGTCAGTCTTCACTAACACCATTCCCAGGCATTTTAGCCCAAAAGTGGGGATCAAGGAGCAGATGAAGGAATTACAGTACCAGAAAATGTTCATCTCAGGGGTCTCCTGAGAAATCTTGTCCCATACAAGTGAGGGTGTTGAATGAGTTGGCTGATGTCACTGTGAGGCCGCTCTGTCGTCTTTGAAAGGTTGTGGAGCTTGGAGGAGGCACCAAAGACGAGAAGGTGCCAAAAGTTGCACATCGTCTTTAAAAAAGGCAAGAGGAAGATCTGAGGAACTCCCGGACAGTTATCCTTGCTTTCTGTCCCTGCAGAAAGTATGAACAGAGTCCTCTTGGTGATCACTTCTGGACATGTGAGAAACCAGCATGGGTGAGGATAACAATGCCAACAACATTGTTATAAATACCAAGAAAATTTCTGTAGTTTTCATACATTTATTGTATTATTTGATCATTACAGCTAGCCTAATAACGACAGTCCCTTGGTCCCCTTGGGGGCTGGTGGGTCCCCCAGCTGTTGGCCTGGCCCTAGTTTTGTCAGCTACTGTGGCCAGTGGGGTGGCCTCTTGTTTGGAGGTGAAGTGGCCACAGGGCTGCCGTTCCTCCTCTTTGGGGCTCAACAAGGTGCCCCAGGGGAGCGTTGGCTGCCCTGGGTGGGAGCGGAGAACCCAGGCCTAGGCTCTTCTGGGTCCTCCTGGGCCTATTCTTGCTCACCACGAAGGGCAGCTGATGAAGTGCCAGGGACTTCTTCTGCCTCAGGTCTGTCAGGGCTGCCAGAGGAGGTTGGACTCGGGGCAGGAGATCCCCCTCAGGAGGCCGCTGAGCTGCGGGCAACTGTGGGGCTGCTCCCCCCCTCCTTGGCAGCATGGGCATCCCTCCGGCCCACTCAGCATTGCACCTGTGCTCTGTAACAATCCACGATGGCATCGATCAGCCGGCGCACAAAGCTCTGTGTGTGCTGGCCCAAGGTGGCCCACAGCAGCTGTCGGAAGGCTTCCTATCCAGGCAAAAGAGGAGCAGGCTGGATAGGACAAGCGTCTGCACTGCTGCTGTTCACTGGTGGACACCCTCGAAGATCAGCTGCAGCTGTCGTCGCAGCCAGACCCGCATGGGATGGAGCAGGTTTGGGAACTCTCGGAAGAGGAACACCAAGACGAGGGGACGGCGGTTGCCCACAGGAGCCCTGGGCACTTCAGGACGATGGAGACTGTGGTTGGTTGGGTGTCCAGGATCTTCTCCTGTCAGGTGGGCAAAGACAGGCATGGCAGGGGGTGGGATGATGTGCTCCTCCAAGTCGTCATCCCCCCGCACCGAGTGCAAGATGGAAGTGATGCTCCTCTTGCAGAGGGGGCACTCAGGCTTGTTCTCAGCCCATCGCAGGATGCACTGGTAATAGAATTGATGGAGGCATGGCATCACATAGGCAGCATTGTCCCAGCTGTCCAGGCAGATAGGACAGCAGTTGTCCAGCTCCATGGCCGTGCTCTCCACTCGCTGCAGTGGGCTGGGAGCAACTGGGGATCTCAAGACGCTCCCTCTCACTGGTGCTGCAGCAGTGGGTGTCACACTAGAAAGGGACAAGAGGCCACGGTGATAGGCTGTCCCAGGGAGGGCTGGAATAAATACCCAGGTTCCTCAAGAACGAAACCCTCCCAGCTCCGCTGGGTGACGTGTCCCCTCCCAGCTCACCTCTGCTGCTGCAAGCGTGCCTCCTGGGTGCGTCAGCTGCCTGAACCTGGCAGGGCTGGGGAAAATCCTCCAACGGCTCTGGGGTTGGGCACTGAGAGCTGCAACAAACAACTCTCTGAGCACAACACCAGCACCAAAGGCCTTGCTCAACACTCCAAACCTCACAAACATAGGTGTGTGGGGTTTCTGTGATGCCACTGCCTGTTCCATCTCCCCAACTCTTTGTCTTGTGCTTGGCATCAGTGTTTCATGCCGGTCACACCCAGGTTTTCAGGGCCTTGCTATCCGGTAAAGCTTCTTTTCCCAGAGGAAATTCTCACAACAAGTCAACAAGCACAACAGATCCTGGTCCTCCAGCTTTATAAAGGTAGTAAAAGGAGTGTGGGCTGTTACCAAGAGTAAAACTGCTTTTACTGGCCCAAAGGTGGCTGAGAGAATCAGGTCCTTGTACATTCACCGGAAATAAGCAGGCTTGCATCAGGCCTGCTTCCACTCTCAGCTGCCAGATTCTCCTTCCATTAAACATAACATGTCTGAGAGAGACCTAGGAGGTCACAGGCTCCAGCTGCTAAGTGCTGTGGGCTGCACAGCATGTATACGCGATCTGATAAGCTACCAGCAAGACCCCAAGCTTTGGATAACTCTTTCAGTCAGAAAGGGAACAGCACTGGCTCACGTCCCAGTCTCTGGGGGGTTTACACGTGTACATCTTTCCAGCTTTCAGAAGCAGTGGGGTTACATAAGGAAGCCTGGTTTCAGGGAAGGGTATAGCAGAGGCACAAATTCTTCCCAGTTCTCTTCCCTACTGCCTTTTGCTTTCACTCTGTTTTCTGCCCCCTCTGCAAGAACCAGCTCTAATTAAGGGCTTTGCCTAGTAGCTTGGAAGATATGAAAACTTACGAATCCATTTGGGAGACAGCAGTTACTGGGGAAGCATGGACAACGAAAAAGAGATGAGCAGGATGAAGCTGTGGTGGCATGAAGTTGGAGTAACTGTGCCAGGGAGATCAAATTACTTGGAAACTAAAATCCAGGAGTTCTGAAAAACAAAAAGTAATTGCTCTCAGCCCATCACAGGAAGCACTGGTAACAGAATTTTTAGAACAGAAGAGAACTACTACTCATCCAATGCAGTGCTTGTGTTTAAATGCAAACAAAAGATTATCAAACTCAAAGTTTCATCCAACACCAGATCTTAAATTTTTGGAAGCCTATATAGCAGTTTGAGTTGTTTGTTTTGCAACCAGAGGGGAGAGTAGTGATCTATTATGTTTATTGTGCTTACCTTTTTCAAGTTGGCTGTCAGGCCTTAATGCCTTCATTACTGCCTTAACCTCACAAACTCATATCTGCAAAATAGCAAATGTTTTCTAACATCCATACAGTTTTAATACAGTGTCTGACTTTGGATGAACAGCTAAAAATAGAATAAAAAATATAAGTATGGATAAGAAATAGCTGTTCTTCAGGGCTTGTAGTGAGATTTTCATACTTTTGTTAATTGTAGAGGGAGCCAACTGTTAACATTTACAATGTAAAACCAAGCGATTTTTTTAAATCACCAGAGAGATACCAAGAAAGGGAAAAAAATATATCTTAAAAAACAGGCAAGTAAACATAAATCTGGAATCAATCCAGTTTGATGTTTTCTTTTTTCTTTTTTTCCATTGACAACCTGGGAAACACAGTGCTCAGTAATGCAGTTTGTAGAAGCCCATGGAGCATGAAGCTATGGCTCCCAAAGAAAACTGCCCCTCCCTTCTCATTTGCACTTAAATATTGCAGAGTGGCCTTAAACTCTTCTTTATAAAAACCAGGCCTGAGTACAACTTCCTTTTAATTATTCCTCCACAACAATTCATCCAAAGCCATTGCCAAGTTTTCCCCACGGATTGTGAGAAGGTGAGCAGGGACAAGTACTGGCTTGTATGCAATAATATATAATGGATGAAATGCCTGCGAACCTTTGTACTTCTCCATAAGCAAAGCTCCTGCAGTCCTTATTCAGATGAATTCTAATTGAAGAAAATTTGCCTTTTGTAGGTCAGAGACATTGCTGTATTGGGGTTAAAACAGAGAGGAAGCAGCTTCTGTCTCCACTCTGGAAGTACCATGCAGGAACTTTACCCTTAGTATAATCTTCTTCTTTTGTCTGTGTGATATTGTAAAGAGAATGTGGAATGGTATGGTCTCAGTATGGTCCCCTGAGGGACACCACTATTTACTGGTTTCCACAGTTACATTGAGCCATTGCTGTAACTCTTTGGACACAGCTATCCAGCCAATTCCTTATCCTTCTAACAATCCATCCATCAAACCCATATGTCTGAAATTTACAGTCAAGAATGTTGTGGAGGATGGTATCACAGGCCTTACAGAATTCCTGGTAGGTGACATCCGTTGCTCTTTCCTTGTCTATTGATGGAGCCACTTGATTGTAGAAGGCCCGATTTACCTTTCTGAAGACATGTTGGCTGTCTCTCTAACCATGTCCCTGTCATATGTATGTTTTGACTTATCTTCAAGGAGAATCTGCTCCATGATCTCACCAGGCACAGACATGAGACTGATAGGCTGGAACTTCCCAGGGTCCTTGTTTTCAAACTTTTTAAAAATGGATGTGACGTTTCCCTTTTTCCAGTTACTGGCTACTTTGCCTGACTACCACAACCTTTCAAATATGGTAGAGAGTGGCCTGGCAACTTCATCAGCCCGTTCCCAAGGAGCCTTGTTAGGTGTCATGACTTGTTTAAGTTCAGGTTCCTCAAGTGTTCTTGAACCTGATCTTCTTGAAGGGCTTAGAGAACTTGGGTTGTTTAGCCTGGAGAAAAGGATGCTCAGGAGAGACATTATAGCTCTTTACAACTACCTGAAAGGAGAGTATGGAGGGGTGAGGGTCCGTCTGTTTAACCGAGTAAGAAGTGATAGGACAGGAGGAAATGGTCTCAAGTTGCGCCAGAAGTAGTTTAGATTGGATACTAGGAAGAATTTATTTACTGAAAGGGTTATCAGGCATTGGAATGGGTTGCCCAGTGCAGTGGTGGAGTCCCCATCCCTGGAAGTATTTGACAGCTGTCTAGACATAGTGTTTAGGGACTTGTCAGTGTTAGGTTAATGACTGGACTTGATGATCTTAAAGGTCTTTTCCAAACGAGGCAATTGTGTGATTCTATGATTTTCCTATGATGGGAATGCCTTCAATGCCCTCGGTCTCAGTCTTGAGTCTCAGGGCTTGAGAGATGTGGGAAGAGGGATTATCATTAAAATCTGAGGAAAAAAAAAAAAATGTTGACTACCTCAGCTTTGTCCATTTCAGTTGTCACCAGCTCTTCCATGGTTTTAATTACCATGGGGGTGGTACATTTTCTTCAATCTTCCTTTACTGGACAAAACACCTGTAAACAACATTATTATTATTATTGTTGTTGTTGTTGTTGTTGTTGTTGTTGTTGTTGTTGTTGTTATTCTCACAAAACTCAGCTCCAACTGTGCCTTAGCTTTCCTAATCCCACCCCTACACATTCAGGCAATGTCCCTATATTCTTCCTAGGATATACATTTCTGGTTCCATTGCTTGTGCATTTCCATCTTACACTTTAGTTTGACGAGGAGGTCCTTACTGACTCACGCTGATCTCCTGCTATCCTTTCCTGATTTCTTACATGTGGGAATCAAGAGCTCTTGTGGTCTAAGAAATATGTGTTTAAAGACCTGCCATGTCTTTTCATGTTGTATGTTCCTGAAGGCAGTTTCTCAGAGGGACCTATTCACTAATTCCTTAAAAAACTGAAAGTTTGCTGTCCTAAGATTTAGTACCCTGACTCTACTCTTCAACTGGCCCATTTCCATCAAGACTGTGAATTCTACCAGTGCATGATCAGTGTAGACCAGGCTACCACAGATCTTATTAACCCTTGTTCTTCCATGTTGGTGAGCAACAGGTCTAGTAACGTCTCTCCTCTTGTCAGATTGTGTTGATGTCTTCAAATTTGAGATCTTCATTACTAAAAATGGGAAGAAAGCACTTAAAGGTATGATTTTAGACAGATTTCAAATGGGCCATGTTTTATAATGGAGACTTTGTAATATGGAGTATATAAGGGCAGAACTGAGGGTTTTTTCATTAAAAATCTAAATACAAAATCACTTGTAAAGCATCATGTTGAATTAATTGCACTTTAAGTAAATAAATTAATGTTTTCAAGATAATAACAATTTTAAAAAAAATTGTAAATCTAAATCTTAGGATTGTATGTTTCCCTGATCTTATAGCAGCTATTATTCACAGAAATTGCAGGCCTTTTGTGGTGACTGACATCTGATTTGCTGAGTTACAGGGCTTTTTCCAAGAACCTTCTTGATACAGAGATCACTCCTGGAAAGTATGGCCTCAGCACGTGTACCCCAGACATTTCACTCCTGTAAAAGATGGAAGTGTGTTCCCTCCCTGGAAGTGTTCAAGGCCAGGCTGGATGAGGCTTTGAGCAACCTGATCTAGTGGAAGGTGTCACTGCTGATGGCAGGGGGGTTGGAACTACATGATCTTTAAGGTCCCTTCCAACCCCAACCATTCTATGGTTCTATGACTCAAAGTGCTACAACCTTCAAATTAACAACCTTTTGACAACAGAATCAAGATAAAAGCAAACATTTTGTTTCAATGTGATTTTATTCTAGTGGCGATGCAACTACTTTCATGAACACTAAATCCACAGAGTCAAAGTGAAATTCAGTCAGCTTAGAAGAATTAAGTAATTTTCACTTTCACAATGACTTTTCTTATTTTTCAGTGCCTGCAAGATCTGCTTGCTGCAAAGCTACATTTCTTGAAATCTCCTACACATGAGAATTGGTGTTGCAGGGACTGGAAGACAGAACTGTGACTGCAGGAATAGTGCAAAGGCAACAGTCTCTCAAGACAGCTCATTCTAGAAGGAAAGTCTTTCACTGGTGTTTAAAGTCCCATCTACAGGACTTCATAGAGCTATTGAACAAGAGTGAAGGTTCTACTTATCTCCACAGAATTCCTGAGTGACAGAAGAGTGGTAAGAGAAATCAAGTTTTAGGCTAGAGGAATTAAAAACTTGGTACCTTTTAATTTATTTATCTTTTTTCTTGTCTTGAAAATATTCTTTATTTCATTCAGCTTGATTATTTCTATGGGAAATATCCATGCACATGTGTTTTGAAAATAATGAACATATGTGTTTGGATTGAAGTGAGATTAAGATAATAAAGCAAAAATATATAAAATAGCACTTATTGTAAGATCTACCTCATTATATTTGCCAACTTCTCAAGTCTGGGAGAGCTTCCCATTTCTGTGCCCACTGGATATTATCCAAATAGGCAATTTTAGCACATTCTCATTTGAGAGCAGAAAGTCATCCAAAAATGGGAGGACAGGGTTAAGTCTGAGAATCACATGTATGATGGTCCCATTAAAAAAAAAAATGCATCTCTAGTTACTTTGTTTCCAAGTGTTAAATCATTTCTAGGAAAATCAACTGTAGAAATCATTGCTACGAATCAGATCTCCTTCCTCTTTCTTTCCTGAGGTCATTTGGAGGTTCCCTTATGGCTCTGTGTAGAGGGATGGGAGCAGCTGCAGCCATGGAGCAGAGGTGGTGAGGGGTGCTCTGTATGCCTGGGATGGATGACAGCAAAATGCTTTGCCAGTTCCTAGCGGACAGGCAGAGCGGCTTGATCATGTCTCTAGAAATCAGGAGCCTCCATGTCAGTCTGAGAGGGCTTTACCTCCCAAGGCAATGGGAAAGTGCAATGTCTGCCTGTGCCTAGCAGTGCAGGAGTTAAGGGAGAGGCAAGAGGGTGATTCTGAGAGATCTGTACATTCCATTCTTGGTCACATAATACACAACAATTTTATTGGATGTACTTTTTTGCATGTATCCAGTTATTCTTTTTTCCAGTAGGAGGAATTAGCTATAATTTGAATCGATCACAGAGGCAAACAAAATTTATATTGAATTTTGCTCTGTTTAAAACAGCTACAGAAAAAAAAAAAAAAAAGACAACAAAGAAGAGACTGGGTGTTAGATCACCATTATTACATTTTCTAAGCAAAACATTTCAATTTCTCAAATTTGAAATCAGTTTTTAAAGTCAGATTACATTTATTTTTAGGAAGTGTTAAAATTGCGGAAATACAATGCCTTGTTTTATTTCAGATTAAATAAAAAATTCCTATTGGGTGACTAAATTTCTACTTGGCTTCATTTGTTTGTTTATATTTGGTTCAGTCTACATCACAAGTAAATAAATAACTGAATTTGCATGGATCTTGAATTCACCATGACTAATCTGGTTAGGAAAGTAAGTTTTTGGCAACTTTCTTGGAGAGCAGGCATGTTAAATGCCACAAATTCACAGACACAGCTTGTGTCTGATTTAAAAAAAAAAAAAAAAAAAAAAAAAAAGCATATTATTTAATAATAATAAAAGGACTTGCTATAGCTGTGACGGTCTAAGTATAAAAATGAGGAAGGTTTTACAGCGTCAGTGACAGAGGTGCTGCAGGAGTGGGCACAGCCCCCTTCACCACTCACTGCCTCCACGGGCTGAGAAGCCCCTGCCACCATGGTCCCATCCCAAGGCCCAGGGCAGCTTGGGTAGCTCTGAGAACAGTCAGTGGGGCTGGCAGTCAAGGCAGCCTTTGTGCAGGTAAAATGTGAGTGCCTGGCTGAACTGACAGCTTGGCCGAGCCTCATCTGGGTAACAGCCTGTAGTGTGCAGCCACACCATTGCACCCTTAGTTTGGAAGCCCTCAGTACTACTAAACCTCTACCAAGATTCTCTCATTGCAGTCTTAAGTTCAGCAACAAATCTGTTTTTCATTAATGAGAGAATTAACAAGAGAGACAATCTAATATCAGACCTATTAAAAACAAAATTAGGTATATTAAACAAGGTAAATAAAGTGCTATGGGAAACTTTTTTCACCAATAACCATGACTGCACCCAGAGTAATTCAATCTAAATCACTATTGAAAAACTGCAGCCCATAGTTTCCTACTTCTGAAGGTCACTGGTTCCCCCAGCCTAAACTTACCTTAATTTCACTTGCATTTTTTACAACAGCACAAATGAATGGCCTTCGAAAGTGGGCCATTTACTTCTTTCGTAAACTCATTTTAATAAAATCAAGATCTAGTTAAGTAGGTTTAATCACAGAGATGCAGTTCTTGCTTCATTGACTCGGGTAGAAGTTCATGGTGTTAAGTGATCCAAGAAAAATCAGAATCAGCACCTCTGCTTGCACTGTGGTGCAAAGCATGTCTGATTGCACTGAAAGGGCTTGTAGCTTAGGTAGGAAATGCTAGATTGTGACTGGAATATTATGTCTAATCATGACATGTAATTCATTGCACTTTCCCATATCTCATCTACATCTATTGTCACTTCCTTTTTTTTCTTTGTTCCTAGTTGCAATAAGGAATAAAGATGTGGTAAAAGTCAAAAGGTTGAATTTTAAAGTTACAGTTCTTATGCAGATGTGCTCATTTGTTACAGTTTAGCATTTAACCACAGGCCATGACTGGAATTTATTAACTCACTAAAAAATGATAGTATTAGGTCCTCAGCCGTTGTGTAGTGACTGCTTGCTTAATTATCCATACCTAAAGAGTTAAAATGGTGGCTTTTGCTGATTTGATATTCTTCCAGCTTTCTACTAGTGTGCAGTGTACTGTGTATTAACAACACAGGTCATTGAGTACCCACTGAAAGCTCACTCTGGAAATACCTGAAGGACACATTGAACTCTTCAGAAATCTGTGTCATAATACTTCATGTGTTAACAGAAAATGTGGCACAGCTATGCATAGCAAAGGATCAGCCTGGGGTGGGCATCTAAAGTGCTCTGTCTTGCTGCTGAATGCTAGAGTGAAGCATTGTAATTTTATTCCAATTATACTTTTAGTGCCATGATGCCACAGCATAAATTTGTACTTTTGCATGCAGCTCATGCTGGTGTGATGACAGCTCTTAAAATATTGAGTGATTGTGGGCCCGTCAGCATAAAATTATTCTAACATCGTGACTTTATTTTTGCTTCAATAAATGCCTTTCTTCTTGTGTTCCAAGGTGGCATTTGCAAATGAGCTAATTTCTCAGCAGTAAAATAATTGTGTTGCATTTATTTTGTGAGATGGAGGTGGAGAAGGGAGAAGAAAAATGCTGTTACATAAAAGGGGTTCTTTTGACAACAAAACTACATTCACCGTAGTTAGGCAAGTTTAAAAAAGAACACATTAACTAAATGACTGTACAATTATTTAAATGAGCTTGGTGCTTTATAAAGCCATAGAGGGATATAAACACTTTTTAAAGCCATATAACAAAAGATGTGACAGCCCTCTCACAAGAAATATTTCCTGAAAGTCAGGTACAAACTATGTTTGCTGACTGATGACAGATATTTTGGGGTTCAGAACGCATCTCTTTCAACAAACTAAATCCAAACCAGATGTCAGCTAACCTGATTCACAGGGCAAAACAGATAAGTTAAGGGAGGAAGCAGGTTTTAAATTGTACCTGTTGTCTTTTACTGTTTGTGTCATTTAGAAAATAAACAAAATTATGCAGAGACAACAATGCATAAGTGGAACTGTTTAATCGTAGTGCTAACAGGAATGTGCAATGAGATCTCTTCTCAGTCTCCTCTTCTCCAGGCTGAATAAACCAAATGACAAGCCTCACCAATTTAGTGGCCCTCCTCTGGATGCTAACTAGTAGCTTTATATCCTTTTTATACTGTGGTGCCCAAAACTGCACCCAGTACTGGAGGTGAGGCCGCACCAGTGCAGAGTAGAGCAGGACAATCACCTCCCTCGACCGGCTCGCCATGCTGTGCTGGATGCACCCCAGGACATGGTTGGCCCTCTTGGCTGCCAGGGCACACTGTTGGTTCATGTTTAACTTGCCATCAGCCAGAACCCCCAGGTCCCTCTCTGCAGGGCTGCTCTCCAGCCTCTCACTCCCCAGTCTATATGTATATCCAGGGTTACCGTGTCCCAGGTGCCAAATCCAGCACTTGCCCTTATTAAAATTCACACAGTTGGTGATTGCCCAGCTCTCTGATTCTCTTTAAAAAAGAATTTAATTAAAGCACATTAAAGAAGAAAGTGGAAGTTCAACAAGTGGGAAGATCTGTTTTTCTCTTATTGATACTTGAGACATATGTCTTTATATAAAATATCAGGTGCTGAATAAGGTTGGATTTAACCAAAGCATACAACAGTATTCTTTGCTTTGTGAAAGTCAATTATGTTTAGACACAACCAAGCAAAAGCATAAAAAGCAGGGAAATAGAAAGAAGACCAACATAGTACCTCTATTGCATAACCCCAAAATTGCAGAAAGCATTTTGTGAAGAGGGTAGAAGTCAGCTACCATATTTTAAGTGCATTTCTTGAGCCATTTTGCATATCTAGCTACAGCTATATATCAGAATGGTTTGCAGCCTGTAAATATCTGGGTGCTACAAATTCAAAAGCAAACAGATCAGAAACTTACATTACTGTTTAATTAAATTGCAAGGTTTTTGCTACTAAACCTCCAATAACAGAGGATGTTAATGACATCTTGTATTTAAAAAAAATAGCTTTCAAATTAATATATCTGTTTCATAAATAGCTGAAGTATTCTGGCTGCTGGTAACAGTAATCCAAGCACTTCAGTATGACAGAACAACTGGCCTTGAAACAGTTTCCCAAAACTGTTGATTTGTGACTGATTTGGCTCTAAAATCTTGAAAGATTTTTAGAGTTCCAGCTAGCAGTAGCAGAAATATCAATAAAGAGTTAACTTTTCTATTAAATATAGTGAGTAAAAATTCATAGGTAACTACCAGTCAATCCAAATAAATCTGCCAGGCTTGCTATAGTATTCCTAATATTCCCTAAGCAAAAAAAAGTAAATCTTACTGTTCAAAATGTAAGCAACCACACTATATAAATACACAAAGCCAATCCAGAATTTTCTCTTGACAAACTAATGAAATAACAGTTTGTCTCACTTCCAAGATCCCAGTTTAGATGTCTCCTAAATTATTTTTGCTGTTTTCCCTCATTTAACAATATTTCAGAGCTGGGCTTAAGTACAGATGTTTTAGTACCCACACTGATGAATTATCTGAATAGCAAGTAAATTGCTTTTTTATTAACCAGTGAAAAGATCAGAGTAGGCACTGTTCCCTTCCATAACCAAGGAAGACTTGGAGATTGGGGAAACTGGGACACAGGGAGGAATAAAGCAAAGACAGAACAGCTCTCAGGGGCACTAGGGTTATATTGGAGACTCTTCTGATCTTATTATTCATACCTTCTACTCTGCAAACTACTTAAAAACAGGCAAGGGAGCATTAAGGTCATCAAAGAAACAGATAGGGAGAGCTTCAGTCAGTGGCTTATTGCAAATAGTGAACAAGGGACAAGGAAGAAAACAAATGCAGAGCATACATGATTGGCAAGGTAGAAATATAGATTAACAAAATCTCATGTCCTGGCAATGCAATAATCTGAAAATTAAGGATAGGGCATAATGATGGTGTATATAGAAGTGATGAGTAAATTAGATTTTTTTAATTAAAACAAATTATTTTTTTTCTTAGAGTTGGAAGGAAAAGATGAAAAAATATTCTTCAGATCAAATTTGATATTTAAATCAACCCATAAAGAAACATCTCATTTAACTTTCCTTTTTTGAACTTCTTATTCACAATTAATTTCTTCTCAAATTTTATTTGAAAAACTATGACATGTTTGATTCTATAAATGCTAAAGTGACATCTTCTTACCTTTTCAAAGGAACGTCAAAGTAATTAAAACTATTTGCATTGATTAAATACTTTTGTGAACATATTTTCATTGGAGTTGAATTCATGTTTTTTGGTAAATCAACATAGAAAAAAACATCTGTAGCAGAAGGAGCACAAGACTGAGAGCACTGGAACAGGTTGCCCAAAGAGGTTGTAGATGCCCCCTCCCTGGAAGTGTTTAAGACCAGGGTGGATGAGGCTTTGAGTAACCTGATCTAGTGTAAGGTGTCCCTGCTCATGGCAGGGGGGTTGGAACTAGATGATCTTTAAGGTCCATTCCAACCTAAACCATTCTATGATTCTATGATTCTATGACTGTTCAGCTTGGAGAAAAGAAGGCTCAGGCAGGAACTTATCCATGTGCACAAATACCTGAAGGAAGGGTGTAAAGAAGACAGAGCCAGGCTCTTTCCAGTGGTACCCAGGGGCAGGATAAGAGGCAATGGGCACAAACACAGGAGGTTCCCTCTGAACATCAGGAAACACTTCATTGTGAGGGTGACCAAGTACTGGTACAGGTTGCCTAGAGAGGTTGTGGAGTCTCCATCCTTGAAGATACTAAAAAATCTTATGGACATGATTCTGTTGCAGGTTGCACTGCTTGAGCAGGGAGGTGTGACTGGATGACCTCCAGAGGTCCCTTCAAACCTCAACCATCTGTGGTTCTGTGATTCTGCAAAGGTAAGGTAAAGGAGTCCGCTCCAAATCTACCAAATGATGGTATTTAACAGGGAAGACTTCTGTTCCACTAACTTTTAAAAAGAATACACATATTTATGACTTTCAAATGTCAAAGTTGAAGTATGATGGTTCCTGCAATAACAGATTAAGTCTTCCTAGACCCAGGGTTGAAGATATTTTTAAGAAATTAGAGGAAACTGTAGAATCCATCAATGTACCTCTTATAGACATCTCGTGCTTTGAAAATTTCCCTTGCTTTGAAAGACTGAAGTTTCTTGCTGTTCAAGAGGAAAAGATGTTCCAATGTGAGAGAAACAAGATGAACATAGAAGGCCCTAGTGATGAAGTGGTGACCATATAGAGACAGAGAAGGCCTCTCCTACCTCAGAGGAAGTGGGGGATATTACTCCAAGTGGCAGTGAAGATGAAAAATTATTGATGGGTTAGAAACAATAGTGAGTAGTCACTTAGGAACTAAGACTATCCCCCTCCAAAAAGTGGCGGGATCAGTAGCCCAATTGAAGTGTATCTACTCCAATGCACGCAGCATGGACAACAAACAGGAGGAATTAGAAGCCATTTTGCATCAAGAAAACTATGATTTAATTGCCATCATGAAATCGTGGTGGGAAGACTTGCATGCCTGGAGTGCTACCATGACTCTCTATAAACTCTTCAGGCAGAACAGGCAAGTAAGAGGAGGTGGCATGGTAGCCCTCTACATTAGAGAGTGTTTTGATTGCATTCAGTTCATTGATGGTGACAATAGGGTTGAGTGTTTATGGGTAAAAGTCAGCAGAATGTCCAATAAGGCAGGTGTCATGGTGGGAGTCTGCTATAGACCACCCAGCCAGGATGAAGGGACATATGAGATATTCTACAAGCAGCTGGGAGAAGTCTCATGATTCCTAGCCCACATTCTTGTGGGGGACTTCAACCTACAGATGTCTGCTGGAAGTATAATACAGAAGAAAAGAAACAGTCTAGGAGGTTCCTGGAGTGTGTGGAAGACAACATCCTGACACAACTGGTGGGTGGACCACCTAGGTGGTCCCTGCTGGACCTGTTGTTTGTGAACAGAGAGAGTCTTGTGGTAGAAGTGGTAGCTGAAGGGTGCCTGGGATACACCAATCATGAAATGATTTAATTTTCAATTTTTTGAGAAGCCAGGAGAGCAATCAGCAGAACTGCCACTTTGGACTTCTAGAGGGCAGACTCTGGACTGTTTAGATGGCTGGTTGATACAGTCCCTTGAGAGACAGTCCTAAAGGGAAAAGGAGACCAAGAAGGCTGGACACTCCAAGAATGGAATACTGGAGGTGCAAGAGCAGGCCTTCCCCATGTGCCAAAAAATGAGCTGGCAGGGAAGAAAAATGGCTTGGCTGAGCAGAGAGCTTTGGGTGCATCTCAGAAAAAAGAGGAAAGTCTATGAGCTTTGGAAGAAGGGACAGGCATCTCAGGAGGACTACAAGGATGAAGTGAGGTCTTGCAGAGAGAAAATCAGGAGGGCTAAAGCCTAAACTAGAATTAAATTGGATAACTCTGTGAAAGATAACAAAAAATGTTTCTGTAAATATATTAAAAAGAAAAGGAGGGTCAAGAAGAATTGTCATCCTTTACTGGATGCAGAGGGAACAATAGTGACGAGGTATGAGGACAAGGCCGGGGTACTTAATACCTTCTTTGCCTCAGTCTTTAAGAGTAAGGTCAGCTGCTCTCTGGGTACCCAGCCCCCTGAGACAGAAGTCAGCGGTAGGGAGCAGAATGAAGCTCCCATGATCCAGGAGGAAATGGTTAGAGACCTGCTTAGCCAATTAGACATTCACAAGTCTATGGGGCCAGATGGGGTCCACCCAAGGATATTGAGGGAGCTGGCGGAGGTGCTTTCCATCATCTACCAACAGTCCTAGCTGACAGGGGAGGTTCCACTTGGCTGGAGGTTGGCAAATGTTATGCCCATTTACAAGAAGGGCTGGAGGGAGGATCCAGGGAACTACAGGCCTGTCAGTCTGACCTTGATGCGGGGGAAGGTGATGGAGCAGATCATCTTGAGTGCCATCACACAGCACACACAGGCCAACCAGGTGATCAGGCCCAGTCAACAAGGGTTTATGAAAGGCAGGTCCTGCCTGACTAACCTCATCTCCTTCTATGACAAGGTTACCCACTTGGTGGACAAGGGAAAGGCTCTGGATGTGATGTACCTAGACTTCATTAAAGTCTTTGACACCATTTCCCACAGCATTCTTCTTGAGAACTGGCTGCCAATGGCCTGGACAGGAACCTCTCTGCTGGGTTAAAAACTGGCTGGATGGCCAGGCCCAAAGAGTGGTGGTAAATGGAGTTAAATCCAGCTGGAGGTCAGTCATAGGTGGCATTCCCCAGGGCTCAGTGTTGAGGCCAGTCCTGTTTAATATCTTTATCACTGATCTGGACCAAGGGACTGAGTGCACACTCACTAAATTCACAGGTGACACCAAGCTGGGTGGAAGTGTTGATTTGCTTGAGGGTAGGAAGGCTCTACAGAGCAACCTGGACAGGTTGGATCAATGGGCTCCAACTAATTGTATGAGGTTCCACAAGGCCAATTGCCAGGTCCTGCACCACCTGGGTCACAACAATCCCATGCAATGCTACAGGCTTGGGGAAGAGTGGCTGGAAAGCTGCCTGGCAGAAAAGTACCTGGGTGTGTTGGTCAACAGCTGGCTGCATATGAACCAGCAGTGTGCACAGGTGGCCAAGAAGGCCAAACGCATCCTGACTTGTATCAGAAACAGCATGGCCAGGGGGACCAGGGAAGTCATCCTTCCCCTGTACTCAGCCTTGGTGAGGCCGCACCTTGAATGCTGTGTTCACTTTTGGACCCCTCACTATAAGGACATTGAGGCACTGGAGCATGTCTAGAGAAGGGCAACAAAGCTGGTGAAGAAGTTGGAGAACAAGTCTTATAAGAACCTGCTGAGGGAACTGGGGTTGTTTTATCTGGAGAAGAGGAGGCTGAGGGGAGACCTTATCACTCTCTACAACTACCTGAAAGGAGGTAGTAGTGAGGTGGGTGTGTGTCTTTTCTCCCAAGTAACTAGTGATAGGACAAGAGGAAATGGCCTCAAGTTGTGCCAGGGGAGGTACAGATTGGATGTCAGGAAAAAATTTTTAACTAAAAGTGTTGTAAGGCAGTGGAACGGGCTGCCTAGGGAGGTGGTTGAGTCACCATTCCTAGGGGTGTTTAAAAGACGGGTAGATGGGGTGCTTGGAGATTTGGTTTAGTAGTGGATAGGTACAGTTGGACTTGTTCTTGAAAGTCTTTTCCAACCAAACAAATCTATGATTCTATGATTTGAAAGCCCCCTTAAAGTGGGAGAAGGCTGGAGCTGTGCCCATAAACATTGGTGGAATAGCAGGGGACTTCTTTGGGGAAAGCTTGCACATGGGGAAAAGTAGAAGGCCAAGCCACTGATCCTCAGAAACTGGGGACTCCTTGCTGGTCACTGCCAGCTGAAACACATATTCAGGATAAGATTCGCCTGTAGTAAATTAAGGGCATTTTTAGGTGACTGAAAAAATACTTGATGGAGAAGGTTGCTGGAAGAAAGATTTTAGATAGGCCAGCAGTTTAGGAAGGAGAACAGTGTGAGCCCTGAAAAAGAATCGATGTTTACAGTCCAAGAAAGAAAGCATCTGTGAAATCTGACTTTGTAAGGATCTAAATGTCTTGGCTAGTAAGAGATTGGAAATATTGGTTTCAAAAGCTTAGATAAAATAAATAAATAAAAGAACACACACAAATAAAACCCCACACAAAACCTTGCTGCAGCTTGGACATGAAACACAACCCCAACCTCAGAGGGAGAGTCTAGAATAGATCTCATCTGTAAGCCATAGCTATCTGCAAATATAATCCTGTGTTTGCAACTGATTTACTGCATGCAAGGAGCAGAGTGATTCAGCAATGTCACTTAGCAAAAGGAAATAAAAACTTCAGCTCTACAGCTGCCAGGACAAAGGCAAGTGGAGGAGCAGTCTTATGGCACACAGCCCCAGCTTTCTTGTTGTTAGTACAAGAGCCACAAAGACGTTGTTCATTTTGAAGACAATATGATGACCTCGAGAAAATTTTGCTCTAACGACTATTGTGGGCCTACTTTTTCCAGCAAAGTATAAATTAAAATAGCTCAGTATTGCAAATGGCAGGAGGACAGCGGGAAGCTGATTCTCAGTCAAATTCTTATTCTCATCTTCCCATCTGACCCTTTTGGGAATCCACAAGTCTCTACTTTCCTGACCTCATGTATTTAATCTTAAAGTTATTTTTTAATTCAAACAGCAGTTACTCTCCTCTAGTACAGCTATGAAAGATTGTCTTCAGAGAAGAGTTTTACGTGTCTAACTTTTTCTCCCATAATGTACAGAACTTGCAGACCTATTTTATAGGTAGAATACAGGACTGCCTGCCACTTTCCTTCATGTTACCAAACTACCCTCTATTCATTGAGCACATAAACTGAGACACCTAAATGCTGAGATCTCCTAGTACTTTCCCAGAGTTTTCTCTCTACTTTTCCCCTCAGAAGAACAAATCCATTCTCCAAAGAGTCATAGGGAGAGAAATACTCATAGGAGCCACTGCAACAAGTCACATCAAAGGCTCTTCTAGCTTAGTAACATCTCTGACAACAACCAGTACTAGATGTCCAAGAAGAAGTATAAGAATGAGGGAAATACATTTCATCACAATAATCTCCTAGTTCCTACTGTTTTGCAATCTCAACAGTTCATGAATCAATGCTGTTGTGTTACTCTTTAATAACCCACACTGGATTTTTTTTTATGGACTAGTACTGCAAAAGCACTCATGGACCTACACAACTTACCACACCAGCAAGATTCATAAGATATGGCCCTCAAAATAAAATAAAAAACAAAACAAAACAAAACAAAACAAAAACAAAGCAAAAAAATGAGGAGCACTGGGTCACTGAGAAAAATATAATTAAGATATGGTTTCTTGTATCTAGGCTAAGTTGTTCTGACAGCTGACTGCTCATCTTAACGATACAAGGAAGATACACTCATTTGGCAACCACCTTTAAACAAACAAATAATTGTGACATTTGAAATGGACTGTGGCATCTATTTAAGGCTTGATTTTCAAAATATAGAATATTCATAAATACCATACAAAGCAATATGATTTACAGTTGTTAATAATTTACAGAATAAAAAGTTCCCTACCTCTCCAGCCTTTCAGACCATATGTTAAAAACTAAGCAGAAAAAATGCAGACAGCAATGTGCAGAAGCACAATTGAAGAAGTGAGGATCAGCAGCACGCAGAGAGGAACATGACTACTAATTCACTAACAAAAGCCTTTGATATGCTATGTTCAAATCTATTCCAGTCCTGTGTCTGGAGCAGTTTTCCTTTTCCTAGTTAACAAGTGCCCTCCGCTTTCTTTTTCAGATTTCTACTAGCACATACCTCTTTGTGCAGTTCTTCCTCCTTAATTTAAATAATGAATAATAATCCTTATATGCTGCCTTTCCTGAACTGCAGTCCTGTGTTTTGCTGTGAATTTCTCATATCTCATTTAGACCATAGGCTTTTCAGATAGGGTATGCATCTTGTAAATTTATGGTGCTGCACATGTGTTTAATGCTAATAATGTGCAGTGACAGGGCAGGGCAGATTCATAAGCAATGCCCTGAAAAAGAGTCAGCTATTGAATTCATAATCTAGCACTTCATATTCACAAGACAGGAAAAAGTTGTCATCTCAGAATAGGAGATCTGCTATAAAAAGAATGGGTTTTTGCACTACTGATTATCAAGAATTCATACACTCCACTTCATTACCACTTCCATGCAGTTGTGAATATTTCCTAATACTCCTCATACCATAAAGTTGTTGTTTAAGACCATTTGATCACTCCAATTTGTTAAAAGAAAGGTTTCCCAAATAAAAAGTAAATTAGACCCAAGGCATATGAACATAATGCACACATATTCCTGCCCATCAAACTTTGTAGTACAGGGAACAAAATAACTTGGTACGTAAAATGAGGTAGACAAGTACCTCAGTGACACTTAAGAAACAGCATCTGAGTCACACAAGGAGGGAGAAAGGAAGCAGAGTGTTGGGTGGGCTGAGCAAGGGAAATGCTTGGGAACTTGTAGTTTTGGAAGTAAGATTAAAAGCTTCAACAAATAGGAAGATTTGTAGGAAAAGTAATCTCTTTACAAAAGTGTTGAGGGCCAAAATACAATTTTTGAAGAGCCTGCTTAATTACAGCTCTGATCTTAGAGTAAGCTAAGTACTCCTGTCAAAACACTCACATTTTTGTTCATTTTTCAGTGGGGTTGGCAGCACCAGGCAACTGCTTACTGTAAAGGCGATCTAAGAATTTACCTCAGGGTACTAGGATCCCTTGCTGAGAGTGCTCAGATGCTTCTTAAAAGCAATAACTAAAGGTACCATTAAAATTAATGACTCCTAGAAAAAAATGAAAAGAGGCCTGCACAATCCAGGATAACATAAACAACAGGAAGAATTTATGCAGGGACTGCATGGTAGAGAACATGAAATTTGGCATGAAAAATATTCTCAGCTACTCTGTGTTTCTTACTTCTGCAGGAGCACTTAGAGGCTTGCTTTCTGAGGCTCCAGAGGCAGCAGATACAGGGATACCCTCATCTGCTTGCGAGCCCGCAGGAAACTTTCCTCCAGTCTCCCCATTCATACTACCCTCCCAAGCTGCATCTCAAAGGAGAAGAACTTGGGGAGTCCCCCATAGATCACAGTTCCCTCAGCTTTCCTCCCTAAACGTGGCATAACAGAGATCCTGAGACTGAGTCTGACAGTAGACAAAGCTGTGGTATTGTATTGGACATCACATCTGTGGCCTTAACTTTTTTTTTTTTTCCTAATTTCTTTTGACTCCTTTCCACTCTGCTAACAGTTAGTCCACTGCAGCAATCAAGTTACAACCAATTGAAATTTTTATGCTATGGGAAAGAGCAAGCTTAGAGAAATGTGGAATCAAGTACACCCCTTCCTTTTTTTGTTTTGGTTTATTTTTTTAGGGGGTTTGGGGAAATACTCAAATATAAATCTCACATAAAGTTAGAGCATTTCTGGTGTTCATAGTCAGGTTTTTTTTCTTGTCCCCAAATCAATCTATAAATATGAGTGCTTAAAGAAGTCAAGGACAGTAATTCCAATATGTGCAGCTGATTGACATCACTAACCAGTCTAGATCATACTCTACCCCACAGGTAACATTTTTATTCCCATTTCATACTGTATGTTTTCTAAGGAAAAAAACTATACAAGGCTAACAACAACAACAGAGGAAAAAGTTATTAAAACAAATAAGATACAGTAACAAAATAGCGATAAAAGCAGTGGATTGCAGAGGTAGAAGAATTAATTTTCATATTTCTCACAACATTTTTATCAGGCTTTCTGTAGTGATTGTAACAGTAAAATATCCACAGTTAAATACAGAAACTATCTCCTGTTCCTTAACTATACTTGTGTTTGGTACAAGAAAACTTCATTTTTGGCTCTTGTTTGGGTGTCACAGTAATAAACATAACAAATATTTGTGGTAGGTGTGTAGTTTGTCAAATCTCCATCATTAACAATATACTCTTAATGTAATAAACTAAGTACATCACTTAGTCCCAGTGATATAACAGGGCATGAGTAGAATTTGGTTTCAAAATATGTTTTCAGGAAGTATATGTAATACCAAAAACAGGCACCACAATTAAACTTTAAAGAAAATATTTGCCCTGTCTCATCTTTATGAGTCAAATTCAGCATCATATGATAGCTCGTCAAAACTCTCTTTGTGTATCTCATGAAAATACATTCATAAATAGCCTTGATTGCAGATGTTGATCAGTTCAAAAAGTAATAAAAAGCTTGTTTTTCCCTGAAATAGAGAGTGTATAAAACTATTCACATTAAAAACAGAATTTTATTTTATAATAAAGTTTATTAGAAGTCAAGATTTTTTAAAAATACTGTCTTCAACTCAAATGAACAAAGTATCAAACATTATTTTTATGCTAAAGAATAGAACTGCATGCAAGAAGAGGATTGAAACCACTTCTACAAGATTTTTAAAGTAATATATTTTCCCTTGCTAAGTTAATAAGCTCATATCTACACTTCTGAAGGAAATATGGAAGTATTCTCCAAAAGAAGGAATAACTCTGCCATCAATTTTTTACTTCCTCCTGAGGTTGAAACATGCTATACGCTAATATTCCACTTTTGACAGTATACCATCTCTGTGTCAATTAAGATGGAAACTAAATTTCCCAAAGACAAGACCTAAGTGAGAATACTCAAACTTATAGTTGCTTATCTGCAGAGATCTGCAGATGTTAGAGTTGTGCCCAAACAGTAAACTATCTTTTGCCAATCTAACTCTGACACAACCAAAGCTGTGCTAATGTCTAGCTTGGGCTTGGTGCTGTGCAGGGAACAGTTCTTGTCTTCCAGTTCAGCATAATCATGTTCAAGAGCCTGTACTCTTGAGCATAATGAGATTAAATTTTAAATGCAGCATAAGCATAGCTAAAGAATGAGGTAAAAAAGGACAAATTCGTTAAAGAGAAGAAGAATCATAAAGGATATCTATCTCAAAAGGAGCCATTAGTCTTTCCTTGGTTGGGAGTTTAGAGTGGGCCAGTGAAATACTTTGTGAGCTGGAAAAACACAGCAGGCAGTGGAGAGGGCCTTGGAAAAATCCCAGTTTATAAGACAAGTCTCTCTAAAAAGGGGAAAGCTTAAGGACAAGTTTTACAGTATGTTTAGGAGCTGCACTAGGATAAGTCTGTAGCACTGGCTAAGGGAGGCTTGTGGTCTGAAACATAAATCAAACAGAATGTTCTTGACATCTTAACTCTCTTCTTTTGAGGAATAAATGGAGACAAAACGGCTGAGGTTTAGTATATATAACAACAACTATAGGCATTTTTGGTGCTGAAAATTCTGTATGAAACTTTTATTAGCCTATTTGCACTAAGGGGCTTTTTTCCAAGGCTATGGGTAAGAAATTAACCACGTAGTTTCAGTTAACATCAGTGGCAGTTGAGCTGCTGCTAGTAATTTCCAGGTAGTACTCAATAAGAGTTCCTTCTGTGGGAGCTACTTCCATCTGCAGAAGACCACAGAATAAATCAGTTCCTTTTAAACTGCAACAGAGCAAGAAATGCTGATTTGTTTTCCTCTTTTCATGGAAGACGCTTCTCAAAGAAAGTTAAAAAAGGAGTTAAGACTTCTTGGCAGTGTATTTTCCTGCTTAGTTAAGACTCACCATGTTAAGTAGCTGCTAAAAAACTATTTCAGAAAGGTTACTAAAAAGCTAATCCAGCCCAGTGCAGATTCCAGCAACAGAAAGTCCTCTTAATAACAAACAAAAACAGGGAGTAGAGTCCTCTGCTACAGCTTACTGATGTGGCACAGTTTGTGCTACCCCTTCCTCCCAGCCCAGATACCTCCAAGTGCCATTGCAGCTTCCCGAGTTTCCTTCCATAAGGAACAGCTTCTCCAGTCTCTCTTCTCTATGACTTCCACTGTGACACTTTTTTTTTACTTCCATTCTCACCTCTTCCCTCACAGAAATTTACCCTGGCATTTTGATTTCAACACCATGATGGTATAATCCATGAGCAATGCAGACACAGAAATGTGATGGATCAGCTGCTCTATGACAGAAATGGCCATGTAAGAACAGATCAATAGACTGGTCTTCCTAAAAAATAAAAATGGAGCTCCTCCTTACAATAGGAATAAACAGCAAGTACTCTTGAATGATATTGCTCTGCTATTCAGAAACGTATTCTACATGTAAGAGGAATACATCATATTCTCTCAGGCAGTCATCACTGCCATTAGAAAATAAATGTGCATGTGGATAGACTGTCCTTTTGCTGGAAACCACTTATGGCTGCTGTGCATTTATTTAAAATGTTGTGTCTGTACTTTTTTTAACACCTGTTTAAGTTTAAGCAGGTTTTCCTTTTGAGTAAGGGAATCAGTTAAAAAATAAAAGTGTAAAAATCAGTTAAAAAATAAAAGTGTAAAAATAAAGAGTTCATTCGAGGTCTTTTTGGTTCTCTTCTAATAAAGAAAATGTATTGAAATGCTGCAAAAAGTAATGCTTGTAGTTAGCAATTGACCTAGTCAGGTTTTCCTAAACAAAATGAGAAAGTGTACTTGTGAATATAATTTACACAACATGAAGAATCAACTGAAACATTTTCTTCTTCTCTAAAAAAGTGCAATTCTGGATGTATTTAGGAGCATGTCAGAAACGTTAGTGTATACTGTCCTTTTTTGCTCCAGAGCTGTTTGCATGGATAATGAAATGAAAATTCTGCTTCTAATGTACAAAACAGGAGGAATGATTTCAGTAATTCTTCTTCTTACTGATTGCACTAAATGAACATGTGTTTAGGATATTACAACATAGCTTAACATTAGGTTTAGTGAAACTAATCCATCTTTCAGATTCAGAGGTGTTCTTTATCTGGTTGTAAGCACTGTTAAAAAAGCATAAAACTTTTACTTAAAGCCATGGTGAAGGGTAAGTATGTAATAAGTAAATCTGAGGTGAAGTGGGATCAGAGGGTGCTGCTGAAGTCAACAAAATATGGATGTGCTCATATAAATATAAACAATCAAGTAAGAACATTTTCAAGGAGTTACTATCTCTTAGTAGAGATACAGAAAATTGTTTAATAGCATGTTATAAAAAACAGTGACTATTTAAGGCAAACTATATTACTTTGTATCCCAAGTAGACTCAAGGCACACACAGTCATATAATAGGTATCACTGCAGAGGAACAAACTTCCTAAGGTAAGTAAGATTAAGTGTCATGATATGAACTTTGTTGTTTGTAATTATGTGACTGTTTATATGCCCTTACAAGAGAATAAAAACCTCTATCATTATGAGTAGAGTAGGGTATAATATCTTGTTTGTATTATTTTTCCTTCCTATCACTTTTAGTACTTCATTTCTCTTCTCTGTAGTCTTACCTGCACCTGTTTTAAAATAAGATATGCATCCATGAGCTCATAGTGGGAATAAGATTGCACCACTGTAAATATTTGGGAATCAGCATGGCTTACGAAACTTGTATTAACAGTTATTTGAAAGCAGTGTTGAATCAAGCTCTAAACTTTTCCCTGCAGCTCTGACTACAGCATTCCTGTGTGTCCCACGTATTTCTCATCTCACTAATTTCATGTCATGCAGATTCTTCAAACATCCAAAGGTTGGTTTAATAATCTGATGATGGACATGAACAGTATAATAAAGGCTGTAATACTACACCAGTCTAAAGAGATGCCATTCAGTAAATTTTACCCAAAGGCAAATTTGTCTTTCATAAGATCTGTGCTGTCAATGAACCTGCCCCAGAGATGCTCTGCTGTCACAGTACAGCAAATCTCGAGTCACAGATTCAGAGTATAATCTTCAACAATCCTCACTGAAGATCCTATTTGTTGTCAGTATGGCAAAGATGATGACTGCTGTGACAGCATCTTGGCTGCCTTGCTGCCCCTGAAAAGGGGCTACTTTCCTGTGAAATCTTCTCCCAGACAGTAAAAAATAAAATAAAATAAAATAAAATAA
>NW_010335029.1:0-2646 GCF_000700745.2 Antrostomus carolinensis
AAAATATATAAAATAAATGTTGAATTGGAATTTCTAGCTTGGTTGCATTGCATCCACACTCTCCTTTCTGGGCAGAATGATTCATTTGGATTAAATCTCTCCTGATTCACCACACACAGAGTTCAAGAAATACAGTTCAAGATATGACCTAACTGATAGATAGAGAAGAGCTGGAACTCAGAATTATACAATTTCATTGGTCATGAAGCAACACAGCAACATCCTTGAATATATTTTTTAAAACTTTACCACCTTCTGTCAAGTTTTAAACCTTCAAAATGGATCTTTCAATTTTTGAAAAAAAAGAAAAAAAAAGAAGCATTTTTGATGCAATACTCATTTTTTAATATACATGAGGAACTGCAGTTTATAAAGTGCATTTCAACCATGATGTAAATCCCCATTGAAAGTCTGTCCAGCCTTCTCATTCAGTTACATATGGCTTTTGTTATAGGCTTTAGACAGTGTTGAATAACTGTTCTACATAATCCCCTCATTTTCTTTGAAAACAAAAGGTTTGTATTATGGGAGAACAATTTACCCAAAAGCAGGAGTGAGTATACATAATGAAAATAATATGTAGTCTGACCCTTTAAAAAGAAAGGCATATATACATATATATATATATATGTATATATCCATGGATTTTTTTTTTCCCTGCTGAATCTCCATTTTCTAAAATATTATCAATTAAGATTATCAATTCCAAATGCCAGCAGCTAGAACACTGGCATAAGATCAAGAGAAGAAGAATAGCAGTGGAACTTTAAAATGGTACAAAAGTACATGTGGTTTTTCATCTCCTCCTATCTCTTGTACCAATCTATAAGAAGGAAGTGGAATCATGTAGGAAGGAAGCACATTAATACTGAGAAAGAGCAGGCAGACTGCACATTCTTCTTTCACACGGGTCAACACCTATTTAGAAAAGAGACATGTGGCCCCTTAGGGCCGGAGAACTCTCTGAGTGCGTCTAAACTAGTGAAGAAGTCCATATCAGGAGCCTGCTTCTGAAGTGAATTTCCCAATTGTCATCACACACTGTCCTTTGGCTTGTAGCATTGGACAGTCCTGGATCACCTGAACTGTCATCTTCTCACACTAACCTGAATTAGAAGAAGGGCTCCAAGAGTGCATCTAATGTACTCCAACCACAAATAGACATTCAATGCATATGACAAGTAGACAGCTAGTCACTACTGGGCTTAGTAAAGTAAGGCACAGCTTATGTGATTGTTGATGGACATCAATGAAATATATGTCTATGAAAAAGATTGTGATGTATTGATGCAATTTTAAATTCTCCTAGCAATAAACAGATTTCTACTGAAAGAACATGGAGGAATTAATCAGGTCCATGTACCACTGATAAGCTGAGAATAAAGAGCAAAGGGGTTACCTTAATAGGGCTCCCATCTGGAGTGAGAACCTCTTCTGAAAGCTCCATCATCTTCAGTGCCATCAGGGCAATGGCTTTAGCATGACTAAGGCTTTTCTTATGGAGCCCTGCTGCAACGCAGTATGCATCACCTATTGTCTCCACCTGCAGCAATCAGACAAATCAAATGTTAAAGTATGATAATGAGAAGAGATTTCTACCATTAGTTATCTGCAATCAAATAGCATTGCTCAAAAACGTGTGAGTAAAATATCCACAAAATAAGCAATTAGACAACGGAGCATAATTACCTGAGTTTGTAAACAGGTGCAGTGAAAACCTGACAAGCAATTGCATAGTGGTTCATCACCATTATAACCAAAGAAGATCATTACATCTAGAACAGTGTATGCCATCAGCTAAGATATGATGATGTTCTCCCATATCAGTAATACAGAAAACTCTATTTTCCTAAATGAGAAATTGCTTGCAGCTTTGTTTGGCACTATCCTGGCCAAGTTTACTGTTGGGTAAGAATAGCGTTACATTATTATAATTCATAATTATTATTTGATCTGCTAGAAAAGTATATCATGGAGAGAATTAGAAAAAGCAAAACTTCACCATAAAAAACAGTGAAGAGCCTATAACTTCTCATTAGCAGGGAGCTCTTTTTGGTACAGGGAGAATTTACAAATAGATGCTATTGCTACAGCCTTTGACTGCACCTGTCTCTGTTATTTTTCAAATAAGAATTGTTGCCTCTCTCTCCTTTGCAAGCTACCTGACTGTGCATTCCCTACCTTCAGGCATCAAGTTCAGCAGACTGATCCCTCTGGTCTCTTTAGACAGGCCTTACTTCTCTCTTATCTCTGATTTTCTTTAAAGAATGCTGTCCCTCAGGAGGATGTGGGAGCAAAAGAAATTACACAAGCCCTCTGGCTCTGGATAAAGGCAGCCTGAGAAACACCGAAGCCCTCAAGTTCTGCAAATGTATTGACAGCATTGTGTTTTGCAGTCTGCTTGCCCACACATCTGCAATATGCTCTGCACACAGTCCATTAACACATGCCTGAGCAGACTCAGCCCTCAAGGATTAGTTTGTTTTTTGCTACACAACTAATCTGGCTTTTACCCTGCTCGTAACACTACAGGAACATTACATGTAAATGTACCCAGAGCATGAATCTAGAACAGCAGCACCAGCAAATACTACCCACCATCAAACGTACAGAAGCTGATACAGGCCCATTGCCAAATTCGCCTCT
>NW_010335029.1:2657-20311 GCF_000700745.2 Antrostomus carolinensis
TTCCCCTCTTCAGCCTGTCCTGCTGATTGTGCAAGAGGATATACAGAAGAAGCTGAAGGTTTCTCAAGAACTGAGAGCTGAGACAGCTGTTAGAGCTCTCTCATCACTTTTGGAAGCTCCTAATAGTACTTGTACATAGAAAAAAACATGTAGGAGCAATCAATACTGATATCTATCTGTTTTACCCAAGCCATTTCTAAGGATCTCTGTCCACAAGAAGCAGAGACTGACAACTCCCTGCAGTTCAAGAGGTTGTCTTTTCAAAGACAAATGAATGGCCAAAAGTATCAGAAGTTAAAAAGACGCTCTAGATGGATAAGAAATAGATAGTAAAAAAATCTCTAAATCAGAAGGAAGAATTAGCAGAAATCCAAATAACTGCACATTGCCATTCTTAAAAATTGTGGATGAACATAACCAGTTTGATTAGAAATAAAGGGGTTACTACAAAAAGAGCTGAGCCTATGATGTCAGATACAAAAAAGGAAATACAAATGCTGCTCCTTGTGAGTAGAATTTAAATCTGCTTGAATGATTTAAATTCAGAATGACATTTCCACTAAAGTTAGTTGCATTGCACCACTGTAAGCAAATCTAGATCTGGGACCATATACTGTTCCTGCAATGTTCAGACAAACCTACTTACTTTGTTAGCATCTTCCCCTTGAGAAATTTCCATTGCTGTGTAAACTTATTTAGGAGTTAAATTGCACTCACTGAACAAGTGGCATTATCAGAGTTGCATTGCATGTATCTGTGTATTACCAGAAAAATGGGACTGAAGTTGCTTCATGTTAATCTTATTCTAGAAACAGAAATTCTAATAATACCATTGTAAGATACCATTTAATGTGCTTGTCCCTATGAAGTTCCTCTGACAGTAATACTAGAGAACTAGGGGAACGATGAGGACTGTTGAGATTGATCTGGTAGTTGAAACTGGATGTGATGAGTACTGATAAGGTTGTCTAATGATTTATCATTCTGTGACCCTGTTTTCAGTCACTACTAAGATTTTCCATAACTAAGCATTTAAGCTGAAATTTCCATGCTAATTATCTCGATCAAACTTTAACCTTCACAGAATCACAGAATGTCAGGGATTGGAAGGGACCTCGAAAGATCATCTAGTCCAATCCCCCTGCCGGAGCAGGAACCTAAATGAGATCACACAGGAAGGTGTCCAGGCGGGTCTTGAATGTCTCCAGAGAAGGAGACTCCACAACCCCCCTGGGCAGCCTGTTCCAGTGATCTGTTACCCTCACTGTAAAGAAGTTTCTTCTGAAGTTTAAGCAGAACCTTGGTTCAGTCCTCCTTCAAAATTAGATTTGGAAAATTTTCCAATTATCTATGTCTTTTTTTCCCCCAATCATTTTTTTTTTTAAAGCTCCAGGAGTTTTTACAGTTCCCTAATTCAAGCTGTTCATGGCACTTTGCTTTGGTCCTCTCATATAGAGTCATACAATGGTTTGGGTTGAATGGGACCTTCAAAAACCATCTTATCCAACCTCCCTGTCATGGCAGGGACATCTTTCAGTAGATTAGGTTGCTCAGAGGCCTGTCCAACCTGACCTTGAACCTTTCCAATGATAAGGCATCCAATATCTATGAGCAAACTGGTCCTGTTTCTCATCACTCTCATCATAAAAAAAAAAAAAAAATCTCCTTATATCTAGTCAAAACCTACCTTTTTTCATTTAAAACCACTGCCCCTTGTCATGGCAATACAGGCCTTGGTAAAACATCTCTCCACCTTTCTTGTAAGTCCCCTCTGTATATTGAAAGGCTGCAATAAGGTGTCCCGAGAGCCTTCTCTTCTCCAGGCAGAACAAGCCCAACTTTCTCAGCCTTTCTTCACAGCAGAGGTGTTCCAGCCCTTTGTCATTTTCATGGCCCTCCTCTGGAGCTTTTCTAACATGTCCACATCTTTCTTGTAGTGGGGACTCCAGAACTAGATGCAGAACTCCAGGTGGGGTCTCACAAGAGCAGAGTAGAGGCAGAATCACCTCCCTTGACCTGCTGGGCACGTTTCTTTTTATGCAGCTCAGGATATAACTAACTTCCTGGGCTGCAAGTGCACATTACATGTCCAATTCTTCACCCACCAGGGAATTCTTCACCCACCAGTATCCCCAAGTCCTTCTCTGCAGGGCTGCTGTCAACCAATATATCCTCAAGTCTCTATTGATATTGGAGATTGCTTTGATCCAGGTGCAAGGCCTTGCACTTGGCCTTGTTCAACTTCATGAGGTTATATGAAAACATTAAAACAGAAACTGCAATGAGAGTAATCCATTGCACTTTAGAATTTCAGTGTGGGCCCATTAGTTGAGTCAGCTGCTCATGGAGAAGAAGGAGATTTCCCCCATCTCAGCTGAGGAGCAAGAATGGTACCAGAAAAATAAAGCATTGATCATAGCTTACTCCAGATTATATGCTGGGTAGATCCTGAAATCATTGTGCACGCCAGAGAGCAACTCACTCCATAAATATTAAAGTAGAAGTCAATAGGATTAAGAGAAAAGGAAGGTACTACTCAAGGTGACTAAAAATAGCAGCACTCAACTCTGATGCTTCTTTTGAAAAACAAAATATATTCTGTTTTCAATATTTCAGTCATTTTTTCATATGATTAACCATTTTACCTCTATTAAGATTTAGTACATTTTTGTTCTATTTAGAGTAATATCTTACTATTTCAATATTTCTAGCCACTCACTGACAGCCCAACCTACTCTTAATTACTTTCAATCCCTTTTCGCTGATTTACACTCTAAAGTGTAAAATGGTCATCTTCACTGGAGCTTTCATTAATTGGGAACTAAGTACCATAGAAGTGAGGTTGAACTTAGATTTCAAAATTAGACCATTCTATAAAAATTTATTCTTAATTAACAAACAAAGAAGCCAGGAATCATTGCAGCTACTTACACTGCTACACAAAAGCCTTCTCTAAAGTTTTCTATAACTTCACATCAAGTCACTAGAAATGTCCAAAAGATTTTTCAGTCAGGCCCTCAACAGATCAAAGATTAAGATTAATAATTAATGAAAGTAGTAGTGTGCACTCTACAATTCAGAAAAAGCTTCTTGGTAGATATCCTGAGACTACTGAATACAGTAGAGTGACAAGGTGTAAGTCTTGTAAGAGGAAGCAAATAAAAATATCTTTTACTTTTGTGATGTCATTTTCTATGACTGCTTTTGATAGATACAGTATATCTGTTTTAGAGATCAATAGTAATTTTTATAGAAGTTGAGCTCTATAGTAATTGTCTTATAGTCACTTATTCTTAATTCATACCAATTTTAGGTGCAATATGACTTGTAGATGAACCTAGTAACCCAGCAGACAGAATATGATTTCTCCAATTCTAACGTGTCCAGAGATCAAAGGTTAATACACTGTCCCTGGGCAGCCCCAACAGGTGTCTTCTAACTACCAGTAGCTAAACTTTGTGTTGTGTTATTTTACCTAACTGAGAAAATGGAATTTGTAGCCAAATGATGCTCCCTAGGTGTAAAGTTAGGGTGTTGATTCAGCGACAGTTCAGGAGGGAAAATGTGGTGTACTGAAGTAACAGCTCTGCTTTTGTATTGTTCCTCATGAATGCATGAATGTGCACCAGTCATTACGCATATGAACTTCAGGAAGTAATGAAGGAATTGAAGTGTCACACTTAATTTCACAGGCTTACACACACAGTGGGAAATATCATTTTGTAAGTGAAACCTGTAATGGCAAGTGTAAAGATTTTCATCCAAAATATTCAGGAATCCCAACACTCTAATGAATTCTACTAGCACTTTTTTCAAAGCCCAGCTTGGAAATAAACAAAACAAATGTAATAATGGAGGTCATTCTTGTGACAATTCTAATCTGAAATCCCTATAGGAATCAGAAATACTAAAACCACTGAAAGAAGCATCTGGAGGGAGAATTGGCTCTAGTTTTAGTCCTGTGTCTCTCAGTAGGTTTCCTATAAAAGTCTAATAGGTAATTTGTGTTATGACTGTTACAGTGGAGTACTCATTACTATGTTTTTTTCATGTAAGAACCATAGATAAGTGTGTGTGGTTTGTTCCTTTTTTAATGGCTTGAATTATACTCATACCAAGAAGGCTTCTTTGCTTATGATTGAAACTAACTATGTACAAAAGAACGGGTGTGAAAATTCAAAAATTGCTGTCTTCTTTCATGAAGAAAAGATACTCTTAACAGCATGTTACTTGTACATCCTTCACCTTCTTCTGAATGGTACTTGTGTATTACTGTTCCCATCTCCTAAATACTCACAAGGCTGTGTAGGTATTTGTTACCTCACTCCTAAGGGTTATAATATTTAGTACTCATTCACCATAAAATAATCTATGCCACTGTATTGGGTCTGGCTGGGCTGGAGTTGATTTTCCCCGTAGCAGCCCTCAGAGTGCTGTGTTTTGTATTGGCGGCTCGAGGGGTGTTGATAACACCCCAGTGTTTTGGTTACTGGTGAGCAGTGCTAGCACAGCACCAAGGCTGTCTCTCCAACACTTCCCTCAGTAGGCTGGGGGTGGGGAAGGTCTTGGGAGGGGACACAGCCAGGACAGCTGACCCAAACGGACCAAAGGGATATTCCATACCATATGACATATGCTCAGAAATAAAAGCAAGGAGAACGGAGGGGGAAGGGGAGGACATTCATTACTTCCGTTTGTCCTCCGGGAATCACAACGCGTATGCAAACCCTGCTTCCCAGGAAGTGGCCAGACATCGCCTGCTGATGGGAAGCAGAGAATAAATATTTTGTTCTTCTGCTTCTGCACGTGCAGCTTTGCTTTGCTTCTATTAAAATGCCTTTGTCTCGACCCACGAGTTTGGGGTTTTTTGTGTTCCATCTTATTTTCTTTCCTCCCCATCTTGCTGAGGAGGTGGGTGATAGAGTGGGCTTTGGTGGGCATCTGACATCAAGCCAGGGTCAACCCACCACAGCCACTGTCTCTATGGACTGTTTCAATACACTTTTGCAAAATAAATAAATAAATTGGAAATAAAAAGTTGGATTGCCTTCACTGTGGACATAAAAACAGTTAAAGTATTGTCTCTAACTAAAAGCGTCACCTATAAATAAAAGCCCTTAATATAGATTGCATTAGTGATTTTAGTTTGAGTTGGTTGTCCTGCTGAGATAAAATTAACTGCTAACAGAGCCCTTCTCAAGCCAAATCCATTCAAGGAACATTCATCCTTCAGCGTCTTCCTGATATATATACATATATATACAGAAAGAACAGAATTTTATTTTTTTCACAAGGCACTGGAAAAAAAATTACAGTGCAATTCAGGATGAAGAACTAAAGGACATTGCTGGATACCTTGATGTTACACACAGGTGATCAAGTGAATACCGGATTACTTTGGAAAGAAAATAAGTATTGCATAACCACCCTTGGCTTAAGGATGCTCTTCCTTGAGAAAAGAAAACCTTTCAGAGGAACATGTATGAGGAAAAATATGTTATGCTGTCCAAAGTTTATATATAGATTATATATAGTATACATAGATTATCTGTATACTATATATATAACTGTATCACACATATATAATTTAGATAGCATAATTAAACATAGATATTCTTCAGCCCTTTCTGTGTCTTGATTTCTTATCCTCCTTTCACAGACTAACAGATATTTCCTCAAATTCAGTTGAGTTTCCAAATGCATCAAATCCTGCTCGTGGTCTTACATGTTTCTCTTATTTTAATCACCAGAAATATTTATGTCTGCTTAAGTTAGTATTTTTTCATAAGCATTGTAATTTTAAGTTGGCAGGAAAACCTGGAATATTAGACAGTTTCTCTTTGCTCCACACCGTGTTTACAGCCACAGTATACACTAAATTTAGCTAAAGAGAAGCTTATTACTAAACTGTTTCTTATCACTTATGAGCAATCTGCCAATAGCCTGAAAGTCTCCTACTGCTGGGAGATATTCTATAAAATTTAGTTTTATATTACTGAAATAATAGCAAACAGCAGTTGCAATGATATCAGTTTCCTATTAAAGAGCCTGGGAGTGAAAAAAAAAAAATAGAAATAAGCAGCAGGGAAAGGGGTATGGTTTAGCTAATTGCAGTTTAATGTTCTTTGCCTTTCTCACTTAACTTTTCTCACTGAGAAAACTAACTTTTCTGGTTGGGTATGTTTTCTTTCTTGGAGAGGAGAGGGAGAAAGAAGAAGGAAGGAAGGCAGGAAGGAAGGAACAAGTTTTGAAAAAAAGTCCTTTTTTCTTTATATTTTCTTATACAAAAATTTACTGCTCAGTTGAGCCACAGGGTTGCATTGTTTGGAGCTGCAACACTACAGTTTCCCTGGTGATTGCCCAACAGATTATCATCTGCCAGAATGTCAGCCTTTCTTTATCTTTCTCTAATGATCATCAATAAAATTACCACCTCAGTTTCCTTGGTTGATGAAATGCTGTTATTATTTTTCTTCTTAGCTAAAAGTGAACAGAATCAGCACTAATGTCAAGGACCCTTGAATACTCCATTGCCTCTTACAGTCAATCCCACATTACTGATTGTTTCAATGGGAGTGAACAATACCTAGTTCTTTGGACAAAGATCATCATATCCATTTGCAAAATTCATGGAAAGTCAAACTTTGAATTAATCAGTAAAGTATTCTAAGGGACTCTATTGAGAGACAGCACAATTCTCATGCTCTGTAGTGACAGGAGTTATTCCACTGTCAATATAACAAAAAGCAATGAAATTACGGAAGAAACAATTTGGGTTTATGCTGATTGTATGAAAGAAATTAAAATGCAGTGAAACTTCATTTTACTCAATCAAAATACACTCTATGCATTAAACAACACAACATGGCAATAAACTATGTAACACAATTAAATAACTGTAAAAATAAAGCACATGAAAAGTAGATGGCATAAGAAGGGAAGAAGGAGTATTTCGACCACACAGGCTGCAACTTGATAAGATGTAGACTACATGGATGGGATACATCTCACTTAACCAGAGACATCTCTAATACAGTAATCTGAATAGCGATTATTCAGTCTCAATTCTCTTTATAATTAATGAACTGAAATGAGAACTCTAGCAGCCACCTGACCTGTGCTATACACCCTATAAAATCATACTTTTCTCTGTTGACTGTGAGGATAGTCTAGACGACTAGTTCTATGTCATAAATAGCAGAGTTTCACCTCTGTCTCAGAACTACAGAAGAGAAAGAATTAACAAGACCATGTGAAGAGGCAGAAGGGCAGGCTTAACATGGAAGGTCACAGAGGCAGGTGAATTTTAGAAGTAGGACAAGGCAAGGTCTGGGAAATCATACAGTTCTTCAGGAAAGCTGATCTCTATACTGACAAATGAACCAGTGGAAAACCTTTCTACATTCTGTATGTCAGTTTCCTTTCCACTCTTAGGGATAAATCCAGACTCAGAACAACATTTATTGGAGAATATGAAGTTTAAATGATTCCTGTGATTACACTAACAACAAAATCAATTACTTCTAGCTTATTAATTTTGTTTTGAAGATATGGAAATGGTTTCTTAAGGAGCAAAATCAGGGTATGTCCCTGGCTGTCTCTTAGTCAGAGTGAGTTCAGCCTGGACTTTCTGGAGCACATTTTAGCTTCCTACACACCTACGTTTCATTCCCATAAGGGTATATAAATACATAAGGAGGTAATTTCTTAAGTCTCATCTCAGCATGAAGCCAGGATTCAGGATGGGAATGGACCTGGAACTGGAAGCTGGGAAGTGTTCTCAGGTACTGCAGTAAAGACCTATGCCTTCCTAAAATTTTCATTATCCTGTTTATCCAAATTCCATTCCATCTGCAAGACTGAACTACATAGTACCTCAACACTAAATATTTCTCTTATGAAGGCTAAAACTTATGAAGGCTTTTAGTCTTCCCTCTAAAGCAATACAGCAAAATCCAGCCTTAAGATGAAATTCTTGCAAGTACAACTCTGTAAGAAACCTTTGAAGTTATTAGAATCTCCCAATGGGTTTTTCTTTCATCTATTTTCTGTCCTAAGTTGAACAGCAGGAAAATCAGGAAAAGCCCGTAGTATATGGCTTCAGATTTCTTATTTGGTCTTCATTATTCCTGTCTGTGACTTCTAGTACATCAGCAAACAGGATACCTTTTGAACTGGTATGTGATAAAGGTTGAAGAAAAGGGAGATTCTCTCCATTCTAGTATTAAGTCAGCAATCTCAGCACTCATCACAGGGAGCAATCTATTTGATATCCATATTCTCAAGATGTCATTGACTTCTCCCATACTTCCTTCCATTCAAATCCTTCTCCTTCTGCAAATAATGTTACAACACTATCATTGAGGATGGGACTCACACTACCCAGTGTCAGTTACACAAAAATTAAGCCTCTAATTTAAGCTATTCATCTATACTCTTTCTATAGTCACTGAAGAGAAAAATTAACTTCCAGGGCATTATCTATTCTATCCTGAATTCTGGAAACCTCATTTTTTTTTACTCATTTACCACAGCAAGACCCAAATGTCTATATCTTTGCTTAACTGCCTGCTTCTATGCCCAGATTTGATACACAAGAACCCTCCCATGTTGTCATCAGCATGCTTTTTCTGAGAAATGGCTGAAAACCAGGTTTATGTGGGCCACGATGGCCACAGACTGGGAAGGCTTAGTTTGTGAAAGTCTCAGAAGACTCTAGGTGAGCTATTATCTTCTCATGCATGACTCATCCCGTGCCTTTGAAAATGCACTACAGCATGCATGGTTTTGCTCCCATGAAGTACCCCAAAACAGGAAAAAGACTGTAGGAGTGTGTTGACTGCTAGTGCTAAGAGACTGTTTGTCAGCACAACAGCAATATCCCATTTAGCTCAAAAAATCCTGTATCTTGGCATGCACATTTTGGCATGCAGGTCAGAGATGTTATTAATCACTAAGTGGGAGGGAGGGCAGACGTGAAGTATTTTGGGCAGCTCATGGTAGAAAGACTTGAACAAGTCATTTAATTGAAAATACAGATTCTAAGGAAAGAAAGGTCAAAGAAACATGGTGGAGAGTAACTAGATAGGTTATTCCACTGAGAGGCAAAGTGTGTGTGCTCTTTCTCTGCAGGTGGTATAAGTGCAACGCAGAAAAGCCTCCACTGAGAATGGTCTAAGTATACTTGATCTTGAGGTAGCTTCTAGACCTACATTTCTGCCTGTGTTGCAAAGAGTGAATCCTGACCTTTTTCAAATTAGTTATTTGTTTTCTTGATGTTGTGTGAATATAAATTAAAGCCTAGTTCTGTTTGCATTTTGAAGTATTCTATGATTTTTCACTGCACAGATTTGGCAGAAAAGCTTTGAAACAGTTTAATTGTGCAACGCTGTAAAACTTAACAACATTTGTCAGCTTAGAATTCTTACATCTGGTTTTTTTTGCTAGAAATTAATTCTACATGTTGGATATAATATTATTTATAGATGCCCCAAATCTCTGGGATACTATAAAAAACTTCCCGTTTTTTAAAGTTTTTAAAAGTTTTCCAGATAGAATTTGAGAATAAGACTCTCTTCAAATGGACCCAAGAACCTCCTTCAATTTCTACCTTAGCATTTGGTTCTCTTAGCTTCTGTCTCTCAACTTTTCAAGTAGTGAAATGTTATGTCTAAGTTTCAAGGTAACTCTGCAATGCTTTTATGACACTGCATTCTGCTTTTGGAAATAGTTCAGTGCATGGAAAACCCCTCCCATGTGAGCAGAAATGGATTCCAAGTGTCCATCTATGAAGTTCAGAAATCTGTTCATCTGGTAAAGCTCATTTTTTAAAAGAAATGTCTTACTATAAACCTCAGCTCCTTTCCCAAGAGCCTAATTATGAAGCAATTGCTCTTACCAGGCCTGAGGGCATTTTATTTTTAGTCAGTTTAATGATGCTACATGCTGGCAAGTTCAGGAGCATTTTGCAGGAAGAGCTGTATTCAAACTTTTTCTATAACACTTACTTAGCAGTCTAAAGCATAAATCTTTCAGTATCCAATATATAGAGGAACTCTTTCACCTACACATTAATTCAGAGTGCTGTTTTCTTTATGAAAGGAAGAGAGACAAATAGTACTTGCTATCTAGACTTATTATCCAGTATTTTTAAAGGGTTTTTTTCACTAGTTAAGATAGAGACATGTTAGAAGACTTACAGTTTACATGATGTCAACATCAGATTTGCACACAACAGTCATGGAATAAAAAAGTCATAGTGCATAAATGATTCCTGTCTTCTTAGCCAAGTACAAAATTGCAAAAATCACACCAAATATGTCTAATTAATAGAAAATGTCCTGGTGGGCATTCTGCCTTATGCGAGGTAGTTGCAATGTCCAAGTAACAAACTGTTTAACAAAATAAGGAAATATTAAAATAATCATGCCTAACTTAAGACACATATTTCAGTCTACTTTGACTGCCCTTCTCCAGATGTAGGAGTGGCCTTAATTTGCTATAGGTATCCCCAGTATTAAAACTACTACTGAACAACATCTTCCTCAAGGTTACACAAACTTTCATTTATCTGTCTTGAGATTCATACGTTAGCTAGTTTCTCTTAACTTACCTAAGTACCCTCCATATTCATTTAAATCATTTAAGAAATTCAGATACAGTTATGAATGGTATTTGCATAAATTAAAATTCTGCATTTTGAAATGCTCAGGTATATGAAGGGACAGCCATATGCTGTCACGGTTGTGCTATGTATCCTCTAGATCTGACACTATACTGGACTGTTCAAATGGAAAATAGCCTGGGCTGATGGAAAGTGAAATCAATTTTCTCCAGTCCCTCAGAGGGACTAAAATTTAGAAGGTGGAAAAACCTGACACAAGAAAACAAAGGATTTCAGTATTAATGGTGTTTTTTACAAAACATAGCATCAGGGAGACCTGTACGTTGCAACAGGGTTCTTAGCCACAGTTCCTGTCCACCCGCTATGTCTGGGCTTGCCCCTCAATACGGAGCAGGGAGCCCCGAAGGAGGATACCCTTCTAGTTCCCATCCAAATAAAAAGTCGGGATACGGCCAGGGTTCACACAAAAACTGAGGACTTGGGAGGCATTCCCAAGACCTCCAAGTTGGACACAGGCTTGAAGGCTCCCAAGCAGATTGAGAGAAATGGAGGGGGACATTTATAAGCAAATGTCTGCTTTTCAGATAAGCAAAAAGTGGATGGAGAGAGACAAAAGAGAAAAAAAGAAGGAAATATATACAAGCATGACATTCCTGAAGAAGAAATTATATACAGAAGTCCTAGACTCTTTAGAGGATTCTTGTGTGATGAATTGCCTAAAGCAGGGGAACATCCACAGATGTTTTAGTGTTTTTTGCAGGTCTGTATGTTTATAAAGCATAACTCTTCTGGAACCTGCATGTCTCTGCTTCATTTGCACATCCCCCTAAAGTTAAAAAGTGTAAATGCTCCACAAGGCTGCAGAAAAATACATGCTTAAAGTAATGGGAAGTCTTAAAATATCGTGGAGCTCTTCGGTGGTGATACACCACATCTTCAGGGAACATCCAAGCACTCTTCTGTGTTCCTTTTTTCTTTTTTTTTAACTTAACCCAAGAACACTTCTGAGTTCCCAAAAAAGAGAGGTGCCTCGCTTTGCTTTGACTTCATGCTGGAGTGAGACACACTCATGGGGCAGCAAGTAAATCCACACACAGAAAGAGAGTTCAAGGAGAAAGTCAGTGCTATAGCCTGCTCAGAGCAAGTAAAAGAAGAGGGTTCCAGAGCCCTCTGTGGTGGGACTTGAAGAGAGCATCATGCTGAAGGGCAACTCTACTAGGCTGGGAGGCACCAGGGAGAGAGCGAGCTTCTAGGCAATGGAAATTTTCTTCTATTACCCATGTTCTTCTATTACACATTCAAAACCCACTGACTTCAAGCTAACAGGAAGAAGCAATACCTAGTACACCAGTAAACCCCATAACTGCACTTATTCATCTTTAAAAAGGTATATTACAGTATTTTATGCATATAATATTGTTCAAACAAGAGTATCAGTATTGTTTACATATTTCAATTGCATTCCATAATAATCTTCAGATGCCTAAACTGAACCTAAGAATTTGAAACCCTCTCAAAATGCTCATGTAGTTGCATTGAACTTAAAAGATCAAAACTTTAAAAGTGATGGAAAGAAGACAAAAATAGATTTTACATGAAATTTTGGAGACTATGTTTTTTATCCTATGAAACATAAAGCCTGGAAAACCTCAGAACAGCCTAAAGCTCATGACTTCCATCACTGCAGTATTCTTCAGTCATTATAGCTTAAGAACCTATATTTGAATATGTACAAATATCAGTTCTCAAGGAGGGTTATGGCACTGAGAAAGGACTGGTATTTTCTGTAAAATGAATATGATTTTTGCAACTTAAACTACCAGTATGAAAAAGTAAAGTGATATTTTTAGAAAATGTGAATTAAACTAGGTTCCTAAATGCATTATATCACACCCTCAATATAAACAACATTTTTCAGAACTAGTGAGTATCAGCCTTGAATGACTGCAGAGTAGTCTGGACTTCCCACCCATTTTTTTAGCCTCAGGTCTTTACAATGAACAAAAATTAAGACTGTAGACAGAGTTACCTGTATAAAATCTGAAAATTAAGATCTGACATGCTAACTATCATTCAGAAAAAATAAAATAATATTAATCAGTGTCATGTAAGCAAAATAATACTGCCAGGAGTAATAGCCAAAGAGAACCCCAAGGAAGCTGGTAAAGGACTTTGAGGCATGTGTGTGGTACCATTCAGAGAGTCAGTTTAGTCAAATAATGAAACCAAAAAGAAAGTAGAAATTCACATAAAAAAGCTGTGAATTCTAACTATAAAATTAACTTGTGGAATTGTCTTATTAATAAACATTAAATAAACTTTCAATTAAAATTATGACAACAAAGATGTATAGCAAAAAAATTTTGCAGCCGACAATAGTTCATTGTAGAAACCATTTAGGACTCTCTGCTTAGACATGGAAAGTGAGACTCAGGACTTCATAGAAAGTGAAGTTTAGTGATAGGGGAAAATCTGCAAATGTCTTCAAGGACAAATGCTGCACTGTCCAGAGAAAGACAAGAAAAATAACATCTACATGAACAGCTTTGGTTCTGCTCTATTTGGCTTGGTGTTACCCAGCCAGCATATGTAGCTACCCAGCCAGTACATGCATGGCCAAAAAAACCAGCCATTGTACATGCTGCCTTTACTCCATGCAGTAGTTAAAGGGCGAGGGAGGGAAATGGGGCTGTTTCAGAAAGGAAACAGAGGGGAAAAGAGCTGAGAAAGCAGGCCCACACAAGCAAAAGGACTCAATAAGAAAAAATATTTAAAATTATGCTATGTCAAAGACATATTACTTGGAAGGAGAAAAAGAGGCTGCAGGAATCTTAAGCTGGGAAGATTTCAGTCTGCAGGGTAAAGTTTTAAATGCCAGTAGCCATAGCTGCAGCATATCTAAATAGCTTATTTGATAAAGACATGGTTTAGCTCGAGCATCATTTCCCAGCACTTGGTTCATAAACAACAGGAATCTACAGAGAAAACAGGTCAAAACAAAGACACAAAAAGTCAGGCCAAACATTATATAATTTACCCAAAGCAACTGTTTTCAGAGTTTACTGAGATCATCTCTCTCCGATTACTTCTGTTCCTGAAGTCCATGTTTCTGCTTGCATGTCCACAGACACTAACTTACCAAGCATCTGCACCTACCTTGCTGTGATTTGCACTCCCTGCTCAACAGCATCATTTTCTCCCATTCCTCAATTCCAAGACAAATATAATTAGCTCAGACAGTCAGCAGCACCAGTTTCCAAGTGCGCTGCCAGATCCCAATTCTCTCACATCTCTCTTCTGTGATTAGCCCAGGAGTGTATGTAAGTAGATTATTTCTAATGTTTCACTCTCTAAAACACAGATTCTTCCAGACTACTAAAACTGCCACCCAGGCTTGTATCACTGTGCCTCTCAATAATTGCAATGTTCTCCCTTAGCCTGGACAAATGTGATCTGTCATCTTTGGTATCCATTCAAAACGCTCCTGTGAAACTCATTTTCTGAGACCAGCATTTGCCTGTGTCATTCTTATCTATGCATCCATCCATTGGATATCCTTTCTCTACCTCATCAGTTATAGCTACTTACTTTCATTTCCAAGAAATTTCAAAGTCTAATTCATCCCCCTTCAGCCCCCTCCAAGCACTTCTTATTCTGTAACCAACAGCTCGTTATGCTTGCCCTCTATGTCTGACTTATTAAATGTGAGGATCTTTATTCTTCTTTCTGTGCCATACTTTTCTGTAAACATCTCTGAATGAATAGTATGAGACAATTGAAAATATTACATTCATTGTCTGAGTCCAAGATTAGAAGCACCAAGGTTCTGAATTCAAAATGCTGTAACAGTAAAGCTGGGTGAATAATTTACAGCATGGAATTTATTCAATGAATTTTGTTTAATTTTCTGTTTACAAAAGGGTCAATTTAGTATTCAGAAGTACTCACCAAATAATCTTTGCAAATTATTCTTGCCATGTTACTTAAAACCAAGAAAATTCAAAAATTGGTCTGTTTTGATCTATATATAGGTCACGTGATAAATTTCTGTAGCCTAGTTACAAGAGTATATCTTAGAGGCAGGCTGTGGGTACAAATACTGGTGATTACGTATCTAAAATGCACTGCCTGACAGTAACTTCTAAAATTATAGTTGCTGTGGTGGTGATCATTCCTAGCAATAAATGTAGCTTCCAGAATATCATCTGAAACAAATGAAAAAGATATAAACACACAAGCTATTTTTATTTTAAAATGTGAATGCTTTTTCAAAAGAATTGTCATTTTATTATAAGCCTGATTCTCCAAGGAAAAGAAAAAGGGTTCATAGCCTGAGTTTTGTCTTTCTGTAATGCTCAACTGAGTCTTCTTAATCTAATCCCACAGTAACTTTTTCAGACTTCTTATTAAAAAACAAATGAAAAGATTTGGGAGGAGAAAAAAAGGTACATACAGTTCCAAATAGCCACAGTGCACACTGCTTTGCTCATGGATGGGATGTGGAGGGAAGTAGGGGATGTGTAGGGAGGCTCAGGGGACATGGGGGAGTAAGGAGATGGAGGAAAACCCAAGATGAAAGGATCTGAGAAAGAACGGGCTATATTAAAGCAGTAACAGTGGAGAAAGTTTGTTACAGGTGTAGGACATCCTTCCAGAGAAAAACATGTTTTGCTTATTCCTCTGCTCATAGAATTACATGGGGGTCTTAACTTTTTGGAGTGTTTATTCCTTTTCTGAATGCATAATTCTTATTTTGCCTATGTCAGCAACCATCATCTTATTTCACTAGTCAGGACAGTATTTCCATGCAGTAACATCTTTCTATCTAAAGTGGCACAAAGCTAGATGAAAGGCAGTAAACCATGGTCTAAATGATATAATATTCATGACCTATGCATAAATATTCCTTCTTAGTGTTCTCACAGGACTCAGCCAACCTTCCTTCCAAACAGGTCATAGGGTTTTACATACTTTATTTCCTATTCCCATGCAATCATAGTTTTCAACAAAGAATGTCCTGAATGCCTCAAAACGGCTAACTAAAATTAATCATCTGGGAAAACACTAACTACACCCATGTACCAGATACAGCATGTGAAACAAGGTCACTAGATATCACTCTTGACTCAGGGTCAGAAGTTCCTTGAGTCTCGTTCTCAGAGCTGGCTCAATATCCAGTGTAGTGACATCAGATAAATACAAACTGAGATCAAACTTTCAGTCTTTTCTGAATATATCATTGTAAAAATTTTCAAATGAGGGTTGGTACCTTCTATTGAAGTCCTCTCCTGATATATAAAATACAAACCCCTAGCCTAGGAGCACAAAACTTATTTACAGTGTGTTCTTTTACTTTGATGTACCCTCCTACCAACCTATAAGTGTACCATGTTCAGTTCTATCTGTGGTATGTATTGTAAGTTTTCAGCCACAATTATTATTTAGGTGGGTAATTAATATTTTTGAATGCTCTTTAAAGTGCATTAGAGGCTAAAAATTAAAGGGATAGCACTGTTGTGAAGACCTTTTCTCTATAGCTTATCAACAAATACTATTTGAAAAAGTTTGAAAACTGGTGATTTAGACTGCAAGCCTCAGACAGAAAACAAAGTCAATATCTAATTTACAATTACATTTTTTTCTTTGGTACATTCAGTTATAAAAAGAAATTTGCTCTGCTTTTCCTATCACAAAATTAAAGGTATTCCATACACGATACATATTGTCTGTAGATTTCACAGGATGATTACACAGGTAATATTTTAACTGCATTTGTTAAATTCTACCTCTCCTCTTTTTTTGTCTCAAATATATACTGGACACCAAATCCACTGAAGAGAAGTGAAGGCGATGAAGTCTATAACAGGACCAACACATGTGACATCTCCTTTTCTGCAGAGCAGCAAAGAAGCATGGCACCCCAGTGCTATGTCCCACTCATTCAACTTACCATGAATGGACATCTGCTGTCCTCTTCCCCTTTTGTTTACATATAACACTTTTTTAGTGAATGCTCTGCTCTTTATGGAAAGTTTGAATTCTTTCAGGGGAAAGATAAGTGCCTAAACCCTAAATCATTCAAGTTTCAGCTGAAACAGAAAGTATTTGAGTGCTTTCCAGGAGCTGCACCTTGGGCTAAGACCTTCATTGTGCACTTCATTACCCTTAGGACGCTGTGACAGATGTATCACCTAAAGTAAAGCACTATACTATCAAGCACTATAATATAGAAGGTGTACTTTCCTAAAGAAAAATGGGAATACTAGGCATATATTCCCATAGGGGAACCATGAGGACAGCTCAACATCAAAGTATTTGAATTTCAATGGGCATATTTCAGATTTACTTTTTTCATGAGAAACAAAAATATTGCCCTTCCATTTTTACAAGGAAGGTCGATAATTTAGGAAGACGGCTACTGGGATTTTTTTCTATCTGAGTTTCAATTAGATTATGCTAACTTCGGACTTGAGCTATTACCTTGTAGATGTCCAGGAATCCACACTGATGGTCAAACCGTGTGTAAAGTTCATTCAGCATGCTGATGACCTGCATGGGCGTGCACTGCGCACAGATGGCAGTGAAGCCAACAATGTCTGAGAAGAGCATGGTGACATCATCAAACTTCCTGGCCTGAACCTGCTCCCCCTGCCACAACTGCTGAGCCACTTCTTCAGGGAAAATAGAAATAAGGAGATCTACTGTTTTCTTTTTCTCCTCTTCCAGGGCTTGGTGTGTACATTCTAGTGTTGCCTTCAGCTTATCCATTCGTTTTTTCAAGCCATCCTGGGCCTTTGCTTGCTCTCCAACCAATATGACATCACGAGTAGCATCATGGATTGGTATGTCTGAAAGATGGAGGCCTCGGCCCATCAGTTCATCCAGCTTGTCCACACAGGGGGAACCCAGAAACAGAATTGAATTTGATTCTGGCACATGAATCATTTGTCCTTTAATTTCCATCACCTGCAAAATAAAAATAGAGTTTAGAAAATGAAAAATTAGCTGATAGATGTGGATGCCCATTCTT
>NW_010335029.1:20362-53223 GCF_000700745.2 Antrostomus carolinensis
GCCTTTTACAGAAGTCTCTTAACACTCACCTGTTCAAGCAATGAAACTCATATACTCACCAAGGTGAGTCGGAGAATAGACTATACAGACACAAAAGTATTCCCAAATCTGATGTTAGATTCTATTTCAACCCAATTAAATAAGAAAGCAACCACAATGATATGTATTTCTACTAATGGTGTGTAATAATGCTTCTAAATTTTGCTCCTGGAATGTACCTGGCCTTAAAAGCAAATTCCAGAGTAGTTCCTTCTCTGTTACTTAGCTATAAATTATGAAAAGCACAAAATTAAAGGGAAATTACAACCATCTGAAAGCAGGTCAGTGAGATAGTGAAGTAGCTTCCATTCTTCTTCAGCAAAACAGATACTGAGTCAAATGTATCCATGTTATAGAGGAATCAAACAAGAACAGATGTTAGAAAGAACACCATAACATAATGAATGTCATGGAAAAAGTGTACCAGTGCTCTTATTTTCTATTTGCCTTCTCATACGTGCAGTGGAGTTGAAGGCTGACACTCAGTTAGAGTCTGCAGATTCCTTGGTGATATAGATTCATGTAGTTTGTATTTGCAGACTAGAAGAAGGAAGAGTAGGAAAGGAGCAGCAGGTGGTTCATCACACTGATTTATAGATTTTGCATTTGTCTGTTAAATGGCTAGATGTTTTGAGTGCTGTCCAGTGGTTGACACCAATGAGGCCTTGGCTTGTTAACTCTTGCTCCATGATGGCAGTAGAGCACAAAACTACTAATGGATGTTGAAAACCAACTGCAATGATATATTTGACATTTGGGGCTACCTACATTCTGATTTTTATTAACTTATTTGGGTCACACAAAGTAACTGTTAAATACTGTAAAAGGACATTTCTCACCTGAATATATATATAGTATTAAAAAAAAACAAAAACAAAAACAAAAAAAAACCAAACAAACAGAAAACTAAGATGAACATGTTTTGTTTAAGCAGAAAATAATTCTATCAGATAAACTGGATCTTTTTGTAAATATAGCCTGCCATAGCCTTTGCCATGAAAAACAATCATAGTTAATGCTTGCATTCCAGGACTGCACAAAGACCAGGACAATACTGTGCTAGGTGATCTAAAAACCCACAGCCCTTACCCCAAGGATCTCATAGTTAAAACAGGCACAACACACAAATTTTGTGCATCTAAACACAATGTTAGGCACCATAATGCCTTAAATCTGTATTTCTCTATCCCACACAATCCACTGAAATAAAAAGGCCTCCTCCAGTCACCCTTTCTTTCATCGTGTAGGCATTCCCTCACTCTCACAATTCACTTCATCATTTAATCCTCCTTCCATCCATAATCCTCTCAAGCAAAACAGGAAAACCTCACTCAGAGAATCCAGAGGTGTCTATAGTAAGAATGTGATTTTAAGTGTCCAGAGGTCTGAAGCTCTTGCTGAGCTGACAGCTACCACTACATGCTACTTTCCATGTTTGGGGGAGATGTTGGGAAGCTCCTGTTTCTATTGGGGATTTCTTACATCAGATAGTATGCTGTCATTGTAGATCTTACTGTCAATATGGGGACCAAGCCTATTCTGTCCCCATGCCCCTCTGCCTCCATACTCCACCCTGCCAGCAACCTGACAGATGTACCTTCTGATGTCAGCCTGGGAACTCAGCAAACGAAAGTAAATGAAAGTAATTAAAATTGTCAATTTTCCTAATTTATACTTCTGCACACCTACTAAAATTTACATTTCTAAGCCTGGTTTCCTCAGCTTCATTCTGGGTTAGCCACCTCTGTGAGAAAACTAGTCAGCTACCTAGATGGGCAAATTTAATGCTCCAAGACTAATTGTTCTTTTTCATTTTTAAAACATATGGCTCCTTGTTCAAAACAAGGAAAAGAGGTGCTTTCTTCATGCATGCAGCCTCACGCTTTCAAAGGGCATGTACAAAATTGTTTTAACTCTGAAGTACAAATTGCCAAATGTGAAATACATGATATGACATTTCTAAATTATCTTCTTATTTTGTTCTCCTTTGCCAGAGAGTTTTTCTGTTTTATGTTCCTAGGACTTCACTGGTGTGCAAAATAAATGTATCTCATGTTATCACTTCTCTCTTCCACCTCCAGATGAAAATAGGGTGTCAGCTCAGGATGAGAGAGTGTGACCACAGCCCCTGGCTGAGCCAGTCTGGCCTGGGGGTGGGCTGCCTGTCAGCAAGGCGAGGCATCTGGCTTGGAGCCGTGTTTCTTCTGTTAACCTGCTGTGAGACTAGAAGAAAATTAATGCATCCCTCTGTGCTCCTGCTTTGCCTTTGTCAATTTGAGGTGTTCAAACTCTTTGATATGATCTCTGTCCATGTGAATATACTGTGCCAATCTTCCCTGGGTGGATTCTTCTCAGGAAACACCGATCAAGCAAATAACGTGCTAAACAGGCACTCTGGAGTCCTCTGCTCTGCTTCTGGGTAACCCCGGGCAAATTATCAACTCTGAGTGCTTATTTGGCCTTTCAGCACAGCAGGAACAATGATATTGACCACCCTGTAACATTCAAGACTTATGTGTGAAAAGCAATAGAAGACACAGACAATCCTGTAAAATGCCCAACTAATAATAAACTGTTCTTCTGCCCAAGTGAGCTGAGCCCCTGCTTCAACTAGGTTGAGGGTTTCTATAGCAATTTTAGCAACTTTTGCAAAGATATTCTCCCTACACAACTGTTTAGTTTCCCAAAAGTGTCAAAGGTTCAGTGCTATTTTGACTTTATTCTCTGAATATTACAATAATTTGCTCTGCTTAACAGGAATTGCTGATGTTTCCTATCACTCCTTTCATGTTATATCAGTGATTCTGATGTCCTGCTCTCTCTTGATGACTGAGGGAATTTTTTTAGACAATGGCCTGCTAGTCTGTTCACGTTGTCAAATCAGGGAACTGGACAGCAGAAGCAAAGTCACCCCAGCTTGCCTGTGGAGAAAAACTGAGGTCTTGTAAAACACAATAGTAGAGAAGAGCTAAGGCTGCATCATTCTTCTCAGTTATTGCAAAGCCCTTTCTTTTCCAAAGAAGTTTCTGAGATGATTCAGACTCTTTCTAGAGAACTTCAGTCTGCAACTGTGATCCAGCATTACCTCCATCTCTTTTCTTTGCACACTCTTGCCTCTTATATCCTTCTCTGCATCTTAAAGTATAACTGAATGAAATGGGACATCAGATTTGCCTGAAGCTTACCGTAGCAAGTAACACTTCTGGGCATCTCCTCAGTGCTGGACTGCTTTACGGCTGGACCATAAGCCTACAGGCAATCAGGATTACATCATCTGTCTTTCTTGTAAGCAAGGAAAGATTGAAACATTTCTCTCATCAGTTGTATTTCATTACTGCTATATTTCATGGCTTTCCTGTTTCTTTAATTATATTCTCACCGAATAAAATTAGAATAACTCCACTGTTTTCAGAGGACATTCTCCTGATCTACAGTGGTGTAAGAGAACATTTTGAAATGAGTAATTACATATCATATTTTATGGGATTATATTGCTGTGAAATGATGGTGCAGCCTAAGTAGCTCTAGATTGAAAAACAAAAGAATCTATCACTGAATTTTACTTTCACTGCAAACCCACTGGGAAAGGGCAGTAAACAGAAGAGGCCCTGCTTCTCAGGAACTCTTTCAGCCTCTCTCCCCAAAGACCCACTCAGGGAACACTGACAGACTCTAAAGCTGCTGTTTGAGAACATGAGAGAGTCTCCCACTGTGCTGTACTCCAACAGCTACTTCATTAGGTACACAATATCCAACGCTCTGCATGCTCTGGATGCATGCCACTGTAGGATTAAGTATGGATCAAAAGCTTATGAATCAAATGCCAACACCACTACCTAGTCTTTAAGGAAAAGCATGGGGAAAAGCCTCATCTGTTGCACTGATGGAAGACAATACTTCTGTGTACAGAGAGATGTTTTGGAATAGTGACTGAGAGAAGGTGTACACACCTTCTGGAAAATGATAACAGAAATAGGAAACGATATTTTTGTGAAAGAATTGGGGGATTAAGAAATTATTTTCTTCATCCACAGCCAGGCCATATATTCTGCAGCCTATGCAATCCAAAAATTTTAATGGAGCTGCAGCTTTGACTTTGATCAGTACATAATCCCTTCCGAACTGTGGTTATAGCATTCCTTTTTTAGGGTGTTTTATTGGGAGTAGGTTAGGAAACTTACAGTGCTAGGTTGCATTTTTGTAAATAGTTACACATGCATGCTTGACTTCATACAATGAATAAATTCAATGAGAATAAACAAAGATGCTACTTTAGCTATCCCATAATTATTTAGAGCACTAAGAAGATTGGGGGAAAATCAGTTTATGACAAATCAACCTGAACACCATTGTCACTTCAAAGTACAAAGAAAATAACATAAACTTGGAAAACAAAGCACCACTGCACTGAGGATGAGTATAGGTTAACTTTCAGAAAGGTGAGCCAGTTGCTAGCCTAAGTTTTAAACAGCTGAATTAACTTCTCTGAATGTCCTGAAGGATGTATAGCAGTGTCTCAGGAACATTTACAGAAAGATATTCCAAAGCATTTGAGTGGTTAGGGACTTAGGGGATTTTGTGAGCCCTGGACAGGGCAACAGAACACTTCCAGAAAGAAATGTAATGACTTTGCTTGTCACGTTATCAGGTAACACATCTAGAAGAAGGCTGCAATATGATGGAAAACACTGGAATTGAAAAAAAACAAACAACCAAACCCTCTTAAATTGGAAAAATGGGCTAAAAACAGAATTCAAAACAACTGTACTTAGGCAGAAATAATAAAATGCAAAAATACAGGCAGGCTAACAGTTTGTAAGAAGGTGGCCCAGAGTCTACAGAGTGGAACAGATGAATTTAAGCCAACAAGTCATGCTGTCATTAAGGAAGAAAACACTATATAGGGCTATGTAAATGAGAATATAGCTTGCAAAACACAGGAAGTAATCCTTCTGCTCTGACTACCAATGTTCATGCCCCAGATGGGCAAATCTGTTCGTGTTTGGTATAACAAAGAGATAGATCAATTGGAGAGACTGGTGAAGAGCAATGAATGATGAAAGGTCTACAAAGTATGACCTACAAAAACATTGAAAAAATATGGTGCTTTACCCCAAAGAGGAAAAAATTCAGGGTGAGGGTATGAAACTCTTAATATACACTAAGAGCTGATGGAAAGAGGTCAGACTGTTCTACAAGTCCAGGTCCTGGGGGTACTTGTGGACACTAAACTGAACATGAGCCAGCAATGGGCCCTTGCATTAAAGGCTAAGAGTACCCTGGGCTCCATTAGGAAGAGTGTTGCAGTAGGTTGAGGGAGTTGATCCTTCTCCTTTGCTCAATACTGGTGAGGCCACACCAAGACAAGATAACCTTCAGAGACCCCATCCAACCTCAACCTTCTGACTGTGAAATGAACAAGAAGTAAAAGGTTCAAATCAGAAAAAATGAGTTTCATGTGGGATATTCTTCTATTCATAGGGACAGTGAGAATAGAAACGTTAAGTGTTGAGGAGCTGGATTCTCCATTACTGGAGATTTTTGAGACCTGTCAAAGGTGATCAATCTGGGATGCAGAGGAATAAACCAGTGACTTAACAGAGATCTAGGTGGAAACAAAAAGGAGAGAGGTAGGAAGGTATCATTTTGTTTTTAAACAATAACTACACAACTTATTTCTGGGATAATTAATGTAGCACACGGAATTCTTCGCTTCACACAGTTTACAACTAAACTAGTCACTCTGTCCTCTTTTACAGGCAACAACAGAAACACGGGCTTCTAGAATAAAACTCATGATCTATGCAAGACATCTAAGACAGGGTCAAATGAATTGCATTCCATGTGTAGAAATACCTACATTTCTCTGCTGTAAAGGGAGCACAAGACTTGGACTATACAGATGAGTCTACCCCCTATCAGAATAAACTTACTTCATAGCAGTAAAGATATTCCTGTGTGTTTAAAGACACCTAAATGCCACTGTATAAGTATATTGAAGGAAGTACAAGTCCTCTATTGGTCTAATACATTTCTATTTTAAATGCTCCAAATCTCAATTCAATTAGTTCAACAAAAACTTGTCTGACCACCAACACAGGCAGAACACTACTCTGACCTTAAGCAGAGAAAAAAAAACAGCCATTACAATCTCTCCAATACTCCAGCTCTGCTTGTAAAGTGGGGTAAGTCAAAGGCACAACCTGCAGGACGAACTCTGGAGAAAGATTCATGCAAATAAGAAAAATTCATACTCAAATTAAGTCCTGATTTGCTCTTATCTGTAGGCCAAAAAAGGCATCTAAATACAATGTAAAAATCACAACAAAACACCGGCTTCCGCTACACCTATGTTTTATTGAAAAAGCTACAAGAAATATATATCATGTCCACAGAAATGAAAAATTATTTTTTCAATCGATGCCTAATGCAATTGAATAAGCCAGTCAGTGTTGGTTCAGCGCAACTCGGGATGTGCTTGTATTTTTGTGAAAGTATAACTCTTATCATTGGCTTACAAGTTTGGATTTGCAGCTCAATTCATTGTCAAAAAACCATTATTCCACACAGCACCAAAGTGACTGTTACAAAATTCTGGTTATTTATAGAAATCCCTGTGGTGTTACATAATGTGTAACAGTCTCCAGACCAAAGTGAGCAAATTTAACATTTTCTGTATGTCGTAGATAACTCAAGAACATAGAATAGCAGCATGAATATTGCAGGGAACCCACTTATAGGAAATCAAAAACTTTAGTGGGAATACATTCATGTTCTATAATGTAAAAGAGAGAGAGTGATAATGAAAGAACCATTAAAATCCTTCAGTTGTAAACTTGGACCTCCAAAGTGATTTCTTGATATCAAAAGAATAAAACAGTGCAAATTAAAAGTGAACAAATTAGGGTTAGATAGGACCTTATCCACATGAAGCATAGTTATGTATGGTAAATCATAGAGCCATCTGTAAGTAAACATGAAATGGGAAGAGGTAAATGACATGGCTTTATCCTTTGCACTTTAGTTTGTCAAAGCAACTAGATAACCAAAAGGAAACGGTGGATTACATCTGAAAAGATCATGACAATTTACAATTTGTCCTTTCTCATTTCAAGGCACAGAAATTGCTTTAAGATGGTACTCCAGACTGCTCCTTGGATAAGTCCAAGATAAATCTAGCTCTGAGGCATAAAAGTCAGGGAAAGTTATTCCTTCGAAGGAATCCCTTTCTTCACAAGGTAGCAAAGAGCCATAACTCAACCCTACATGTGCCTGAGTCAGCTCCACTCATGCATGCTCCCAAGCAGAGGAGGGGGTGAGCTCAACATGTCGGACAGGCAGAGCAGTCTGACAAGGTGCTGGTGCCAGGCTGTGTGGCATGGAGGAAAAAAGACAGTTGCTAAGATCATTTCAAAATGTCTTTTAAAGTCAACACGCTGAGATTAGATTGGATTTTTTTTTTTTTTTTTTTAATAAATAAATACCTTCATGTACTTAAAAACAATCTGTCAGGGTCCTGAAGGCACCATTGGCCTGACGGCCCCTGCCCAGTACCTTGGGGCTGCCCTCACCCTGCCCAGGGTGCAGGGCCCCACGTCAGCCCCTCGGGCTGTCAGTCTGTCGCTGCCTCAGTGATGCTGCAGCAGGGCCGGTCTCCAGCTCCCACAGCCCTGCCCTGACCGACCGCAGGCCCCACAAAGCCGGGCTCACTCACTGGCCCAAGGCACAGCCCAGCCGTGGCCTGTCCCCACGCCCAGGGAGGTGCCAATGCCCTGGGCTGGGCTGTCCCCAGGCTTCCCTGCTCCTGGCCCTGGCTGCCAGGGCGTGCCAGTCCACCCTGGGGACCCCAATGGCTCCCAGCATCCAGAGAACCCTGGTCCCCACTGTACCCTGACAGTATCCCAGAAAAGATTTCACCTAAAATGTCTGTCAATGTTCAAGGAGCATCTGGATAACGCTTTTAGTCATACGGTTTGGTTTTAGGCAAAAGCATTCCTGTGAGAAGCAGGGAGTTGGACTCAAAGATCCTTATGGGTCCCTTTCAACTTGAGATATTCTTAGGTTCTATGATTCTATGTTTTTCCATTCACTGCAAAATCTATTTAATCCCTTAAAACCACATTATGTTGCACAAACTTGGATTAACATGGTAGATTTTTAGGTATATTTTCCTGCTGCTTCATTAAAAGCCAGGATACCCTACGCTGATATACAGCCATCCTCCTTATTCCAACAATGGAGAGCTACAAATCTACAGCATGAGGGTTAAAAAAATCAGTTTGCATTGACCAGGAAGGGTGAAAACAATTTTCAGGGAAATGCCCATTTGTTTAGCCTAAGATTTTTCTCTCTGATGCTCTCATTAGATTGCCTCTGGCAATCAGGCAGAGCTGGCCTGGCTTCTTCTTGGATGGTGGGGTTCAGAAACTGTGGGATTTCTGCCCTCAGACCAGTACACAGCGACTGAAGTTACGGACTGGAGGAGCCCCATTCAACTTCTCAGTGAGATTTATATTCTTGACGTGAAGTTTAAAATGGACAGGAGGATTAACTGCTCTGAGAAGCTGCAGATTCTGGGGAGATTCCAGCTTATGGGATATTTCACCATTTTTTCATATAACTTTGAGACAGCCAAGAGCCTTTTTAAAAAACTCCTGAAAACCAAAAGCCCTGCTGCTTGACAGGAACTGTGAGAACGGTGGTAGCAATAAACGTGCTCCAAACAGGAGGTCCCCAAAGCACTCACTTGTATTAATTTTGCATTTCAACAAAAGCAAAACGCATTTTTTGTACTTACAACCCCTTGACTGTTTGATTACAACAAATTCATCAAAGTGTAAGGGAAACTTCTCATATTTAATATTCTCTCTGTGTTTATGTAAGACAAATGGAACAGAATTACACTACATTTCCAATGAATGTATATTAAAGACTACTTCTTATTTTAAGTCCTTCCGAGGAAAAATAAATGGATAATTTTCGTTGCATTTTTCTTCCCATTTTAAAAAAGGGATGGAGAATGAGAAAAGAAGAATGTAACATTTGAGAAACTCACTAAAGCTCTCTGAAAAGGTGGTCCTTCAGTTCAAATTAATCTCCATTAGCCGGATAAGGCAGTGAAGTGGAGAGTGACACAAATGCACAGTTTGCTAACTTCAGAGAGGTAAAAGCTATGATTGTTACAGGTAAGTTACCTGAAATCATTATGCCAAATATAGACCTTATCAAGAAGACCTTTCATATCTTCTTCTGCACCTGCTTATATTTTAAGAACATTCATATGCATTATCTTTTATAATATTATTTATAATAGTTACTCCTTGACTTCCAAACACTCTGTGCTTGACTCTTACAATGTACTTAGTCAAAAGAAAATCTTGTAAATCTTGTAGCAAAGTTATGAGCCTCATATTTTGCTTTTGGTTGGGTCGGGGCAGAGGGAAGAAAGAATCTGTGAAAAAATGAAACTGTGGTTTCAATTCTTGACTCCTAGAGAGTATGTGATGAGCTCACAGCTCCTGCCCCAAAAGGAGATCCAAGGGTCTGTACCACAGTCTGGTTCACAGTTGGATGCATGTTCATCAGGTAACCTCAACACACATAACAGTGAGTCTGGCTCACCGCTGGCTTTAATGGTGGCCAAGCTGGTCCTTACCATGATACCCTTTACACAGACAGCTCCGAATATGCTGAATTACAAGCAAAAAATTCCACTTCTGAATAGAAGATAATATAACATCATCAAGTACCTTTGTCTGTTCAACTGCACCTTTGAAACCTCATGTCTCTTCTTCTTTTTTTGAAATCACCTTACAAGACAGCATAATGACCAGCACCCAGAGCAAGGTAATGCTCGGCAGATTCCACTAGACCTAATTTTACAAAAAGTGAAAACCTCTGCAGGGAAATCTTTTTATATGACTAATATAAATTAACAACAATAATGTAATATTGCCTTTAAGTTGTGATTTTTTTTGTTTTAAAACAAACATGTAATTTCTTTTTTACCTTTCGTTTACATCACTCAAACCCAGCATCAAAGATCTTTCAACTTGTTTTTAATTATTATTATGCAACAATCGTAGTCACTGATTGAAATACACTAAAGGATGGGCTCAATCCTTCTTACAGCTAAAAATTCATGCTGTTCCATGCATCTGGACCTTTGTGGGTTTTTTGGTGCAGCTTCCATATAGTGCTGTGCAGTCATGTCAGAGCTAAAAAAATACCAGGGGCTGAAATGCCCCTGGAGGCCCTACTCTGAACTGGGCCCTTTTTTGCTGTATGTTATGGAAACACACCAAATCACAATTTTGCTTTTCTACTGAGCTTATACTGCAACATTCTTGACTTAACACTCAGGATAATGACACAAGTAAGATGATCTATCTGGTTAAAAATAAATGCTGCATATATTCACATGATCAAATCTCTAATTATCTCATGGCTGTAAAAACCTTTATAACTGAAAAATACTATTTGCCAGTTTTTAAAGACAGGTATTTTTAATTTATTTCTATCAATGTCACTCAAGCAAGGTTACAGAGGAATGTGCCAGTACACTGAAGGCAGTGGAAAGGCTCCCATTTACCACCCTATTGTTATTTTTCAGATTAGTTCCTACTGTCTTCACTGTAAGATTTGTGAAGTACACAAATCAGTCCTGCACCTAGTCCTTCCACTAGCAGTATTCAGCTCCTAGCAAAAGCTTCTTGTTTGAACATGATCCGTTACAGCTGCCTGAGATGACCCGTTAGCAGAAAGTACTCTTAGTCATTCCGTAACCTTTCTTGACAAGTATTTTTCTCTCACAGATCCAAGTTAGTTTGTTTCTTTGTGGAAATTGTTTTTATCAAAATGCAATGAAATGGTTAAATGAGAACATATGTTTATTCATGAGAACAGCAGGCAATGAGTGGCAGAAGCAGCCTTCCCCTTTGATCTGTGCAGAACAGATATATATAGCAACCATTAGGAGATGTGACATTTCATCATCAACCTAGGTATCTTAGAATTCCTATGATTAAAAGATCTCTTAGCCCATCCACTAACTAGCTTGCAGACATTTGCAGGCTTATATTCTCCAACTCTTTCCCTATTTCATCGTAAGTATATAAATCTGCTCCAAATTCCTGCCAGCACCACATCAAGGATACTGATTAGATGTGGAGTCCTCTGTTGGTATTTTTGCTTCTTTCTTTTTTTTTTTCCTCTTTATTACCCCATATATCAAGTACTTTTGCTGCTTTGATAAAAGACTCTGTCATTAAAATTTGATATTGAGATTAATCAATTCTGATCTCTTGGTGTAGTATAAATTTTCAGAACACCGGGAGAAGAAATTTTTTCTTCTCCAGTCCAATCATTCTTAAGCTAGATATAATTATAAAGAGTTATTCTACCTCTCACCAAAGTAATTGTGAATATATCCAGTTGGTTTTAGTGGAACTGTACCAGTTCTTTAAAAATAAATTTTCTGTATTTTTCTTAAAAAGATTTAATTTGTTTCAGTATGTTCAACACAATACATTACAGCATTAGGAGACCTTTCATCCATAAATTTTTATTAGCTACCATATATGACATATAAAAGACAATCTTTGTGTGGTATCTCTCATAGGCCATGTTAAAGATTTGAATTTGGGAAGAATGCATTGGCCTGGTTTAGTAGTCCCAGGCTAAGAGTGTCATTTTTAACAAAATCCACAATGAATTTATTTTACAACTCATCAAGAAATGAAAAGCAAACAAAAACATTAAGATGCCTTTGACTTATTTTAAATAGAACATATATAGAGTGTGAGAGGGAACAGCCAGATAGAGTAAACATTCACATTTCTGTATGTGTTAAAATATCTGTTTAGCTTCCATTTTCTTCTTTGCAATTAATTTATTTTTCCTTGAAATGATAAAGGAAATGAAAATAATTAGCTGGAAGGTGGTATTTTAAAACTAAAACATGGTCTCTGTTGCCTTGATTGTTTTAGCACAAATTGAAGAAAGCAGTTAAAGCAAGTTGCTTCTATGACGCAGGCTGACAACAGGAGAGAAATACGAAGTTGTCCCCAAGGTCTTAGTTGCTTAGCATTGCTTCCTGGGGGCCACCAAAGCCTGAAGGAAGGTTGATCCTTCAGGTGCAAAGGTATGGGGCAAGTGCGAGTCTGGATGCAAATAGCAGACCCAGCTGTTACAGCGAAGAACGAGGGAAGAGATCAGTCTCAAAATGTTGAGAGCTTCTGCCTTAGGAAGCTCCCCACTCAGCTTGCAGATTTCTGTCCTTGGATACCTGAGGGGAGGTTTACAAAACTGCTCGGTACCTGCTGTGGGTAGGCAGATCCTGAGCCAAACCAGCCCCAGAAACCACAGGACTGGCCTAGTGCAGCGCTCTGCCTTGGCTGAAGCGCCCTGCTGAGAAGCAGAAAATATTTGCTCAGACACAGCATGACGCTAACACAGCTACCTGGCTTTTGGATCAGGGTCAGCTTACCCATGACAGACTGAGAGAACGAGCAGAGCTAATGAAGAGATGGCTGTACACACATCGACTGAACCAACTCCTTCCAATTTAGGCAAATACTGACCTTGCTATATTTGCAAAGGCAGTGGATAGTTACATGGCATGGACTAGCCAGGAAGGGGCCTTGACAAAAGTTTTCCAGACATACCCAGGCTAGATGCAATGCTGTTGCTGCAAGTAGAAGGGGCTGATAAGCCTCCCACTCATCACACTGTTTGAAACCAGTACCACATCCAAGGGTGTTATTGTAGAAATACAGACCCTTAATGCTGTCCTTAGCTGTAATCCAGCACTGCGTGTTTTGCAGTGTCCTTGGCAAGTTTCCCTGAGGGGCTGTCCCCTCCTCTTCTCAGTCTCTACTGGGTTTATTAAGGACCCTGTCTAACCCTTGGTTACAGGAGCAAGGGCTCCCTGATGCTCTTTCTTCAATAGCTCCTGAAAGGGACTCTGCCTAGAAGCTCTCATGAAAAAGAGTCCATGAGAAAAGCCTAAAAGAAAACAGACTCTCTTAATGGAAAATAATTTACCTTACTTTTTCCAGTTTCTACCTGGAAATCTGCAGCCTTCTGTAGTGACAATTCACCATGAGGCTGTTTTATTAAGCATCTGTAGTACCTACTTCACCTGGCACACGTTTTCATTAGTTGTACTGCATTTTCATTATTTATTCGGGTTTTGCTTTACACGTCCTGTCACTGACTCATGTAAACTTCCATGGTATAGGCTTCTTTCATTTATGTGCACAGACACACTCATAAATACTCACCGCCTTCACAAGTCATGATCTACTTGGATTCAACGAGCAAGAAGGCCAATGTTGGGCCCCGTAACACATAGTTTTGTCTTAAATTATTTTGCACCAATACCAGATATTGCTAGAGTGCTGTAATACATTGTAATATGTAGATTTTTCCTACACATTTCCACTGGAAATCCGTTCCTCTCTTCTGAGCATTATCCGTTTATGTTTCCTGGTACTCAAACTAAGACAAACACAAAAAATAGAAATCTTTCCCTCGTTTTCAAATACAACTTGCAATATTTGACTAGACATGGTGTCCTCCAGAATGTTTAGTTTTTGTTATTATTTTTCATCATCTCTTATTGAAGTACTAAGAGTACATAGAGCACTTTAAGGAATATTAAATGTTACATTATCAAGGTGATGACTCTATGAGATAAAATTCTAACCCTCAAAATGGCACTGGTTGATATGCTGGGAATACAGAATATAGGACCTCAGCTTCTCATGTATGATCATATGATTTATTTATAAAATGAAAATAAGTAAAAATAAGCCAGTCCTCCCAAATATTCTATTCTTGCACAGTGTTCCATCAGAATAATCACCAAAACAAAAAGGACAGTAAAATTTAGCAGTTCTTAATCACACTGCAACAGTCTTTTGATTTAAATCAATGGGATTATTCACAGATCAGTTGATTTCTTTAAAAGAAGAAACTATCCTTGTATTCACCAAGGAAATGAGAGATAATGAAGATGATTACCCAGCTTCAGGTAAGAGGAAATGGCACAGAAAAGCAGACTGATGACTGCCTATTTCTGTGTTAAGGCCCAAATTCTTGAATAAGATAGAATGTTACCTTTTGTTTAAAGAAGTTTTCCAACTGCTTTAAAAATGCACGGCTCTCCGGGACGTATGCTGATGAGCAGTGGCAATGAAAAGGCATAATCTGAAGTCATGTGAAGTTAATGAGGAGGCTCCCCCTGACAGCAGCACACTCTATGGCAGAGGGTTGCAAACATGTGGAAAATCCCTCCTTTCTCAAGTGATCAAAGTACATTAATCCTTCATTGGAGGAAACAAAAGGTTCTAGGTTATATCTACCAACATATACTACAAGTATACACTGTGTTAGTTTACTATAATAAATGGAAAGAGTCTGGCATAAAAAACTCTCATGGCATTTCTGATTTGTCAGTCGCAGCTAAACAGTGTAACTAGCCATTTTCCCCAATTTCTTCCCACATGTGTTTGTGAAAGGAAATTAACATCCTTTGCTCAACAGGCAAGAAAATAAGGCATTGTTTAGCAAAACTGATCTTGATATCCAAAGATGGAAGAATGAAATCCCTTATCTCCTTTCTGCTTTGGCTGATGACGCCTCAGTCAATCTCAAATACCTTTGTATTTCACACACAATAACCCAATTGAAATATGTTAAATGACCACATACTACCAAGGCACTTCAACTACATTTAAGTCCACAGAGTAAAAATCGTGACCTAGTGAAATAAATGACTAAACAGCCAACTTTTCTATGTAGAGAATTCCACTGCAGCTTCTTTTCTATGCTATGAAATTTTTGACGACCATATATAAAATACAGTCTCTGCTTACTGCAAAGGTTCACAACATCTTAATACTCACATTTCACAAAAGCAGTTAACAATTTAAGCCAACAGAGAAATTAAATCAAAGCTTATTCTGTGAAAGCTTTCCAGAGATCAGCTTCCATATGCTCAGAGCTGTCTTGCTCACTTCATATCACCAGAAGCCTAAATTGCACAGAACTCAGTCAAATCTCGGAGTTTCATGTGTGTAAACCACTGAAGTCAGGAGAATTGTCTTGGGTTCACACAAGAAGAAATGACATAATCTCTGTCTCACAGTGCCTAAAATTTTAACCTGTTATATCAGGACATTCTTGTTAGACAAGTTAAAATTCCTGATTTTGTATTAAAATCAGATCACACAAGAAATGAAAAATTTTGGAGATGCAGGATTGTTCCAAATATTTTCGTTTGTAACAGAATAAATCTTCCAGAAATAACTCTAACATTGAAGTTAATTAGTAAAACAACCTGCAAATTAGTTCTTCTGGAGTGAGAATGAAATTTGGCAACATATCTGAGAAATGTATTTTAAACTTCATCTTTTTTCATATTTGGTGACAATTTCATATTCAAAGCTGTTGTAGCCACACAGTTCCACCAATGCTAACTTTAACAAGATCTTTAGTCACCCTCAAATACAGTTCCCTCCTGAGAGAACACTGGTAGATGTATCCTTTATACTTAGAGAAAACAGTGACTAGCTGGTCAAAAATATCCTGCTAAAATACCTTTTTGTGTCAGAAAATAACGATTCAAGGAAAGCAAAATATTTTATGGGCATATATCAATTAAACCAAACGATCAAATAAAATATGTTTCCACATGGACTCGAATTCAAAACTCTCTAATCCTATCATGAGTATAAATAAAGTGATAAAAAATAAAATGAATGGCTTTATCTTTATTGAAACAAACATTTTCAATCTTATTGACAGAAAAATATTATATTCTAAATTTGTTTGCCTCAAAATTTTGAAAAAAACAAGTTATGGTTTTAATTTTTGAAGAAAAAAAATGTGAAATGTCAGAATTCTCTCAGGTTAAGAAAGCTGAGGTTTTGATTATTTCTAATAAAGACAGGTAATTAAAAGATCACATTGTCTCTATAGGGCACTATACCCTGAGCTGTAAATAACAGAAACAGTTTCATCTTCAGCGGTTATAGTCAAAAAAGGTGGTAAGGTTGTATTACTTGAAGGCGTGTTTCTTACTATATACAGGCAAAGAAAATTGTATTTTCAGATATATCAATACTATGAAATAAGGTTCAGGTTGTATATACTTCAATTAAAGATAGCTTTGAGATATTTGAGCCAACAAGAACAGAAGTATCTCTTTCCTGATGCAGCACAGCAGACTTCTAAAAATTCATCTCAGGTGAATTCTGGGCATATCTTTCCACTGGATGTTCTTTATCAGACCTAACTGGCATACTGCTAACAGAAACTGATTCATTCGCTTGGGCTATAGGATGCAACACCAAAGTGATTTCCTCCTCTTAATCTTCATTTTGACTGCTGTACACCTACACAGGAAACATCACACCATATTTTTCTTAATTAGACCAGCATATGTTGCACGCCTCGCTTTCTCATGCTGATGCTGCTGTGCTTTTACTCTCATTAAACAGCCCATTCCAGGATTGTCTCTGGCAAGACCCATCAGCTTTAAAGAACTTCTGACAAGCCCTATCAGCTTTAAAGAACTTCTGACAAGCCAGGCTGAATTCCTGATACAGAAGTAATGACTTGCCTAGGCTTCTTCATAGATCTAACCTGGAATACAATGTATTCTTTTAAAAAAGAGGTTGATAATGTACTTTTGTACTGGCACAATGATAACACTACAATTACAGTACTACATTTGCTGTATTAGACTAATCCATGATCCTTCTACTCCCCTGCCCTCTGTCTGCTATTGACCAACCCCAGACACCCCAGGCTGAGTTGCTAGAGCTGCTGATGTATTTTGTGGGTGAGGGGGGGTGCTTGAGTTTATAAGGAGGTTTTTGGAGGTGATTTTTTTGTGTTTGTTTTGGGGTTTTTTGCTGAGCTATCTTGAGGAAGCCTAAAAAGCTGCTGCTTGAGGTAAGGAGGAAGAGATCAGGACTTCAAAGTGACCTAGATAGAAAGCCAAATACCTCACTATGGGAAGCTAATGACAAAGTTGTACTGGGAGCTCTGAGACAGCAACACCAGAACTTCTCTCCCAGTTAAAGCAGCTTTGCTATGAAAGGTTCTCAGTTTTGCTTCAATGCAGATAATTTTTGGTGTTCTGTTATCTGGTTCTGATTTACCCACTAATTGCTTTCCTTTCCTTATAAAACCAGATGGAGAACTCTTCCATGGGATTACTGTTGTTAGCCTTTGTTCAACAGTGGGAGTAAAGAGTTTTAACTCTGTCCCATAGCATTACGGGTTTCCTAATGCCTTCAGAGAACCTAGTTTCATCTCTTTGGTTACTGAATTTTCCAAGCAACCTGAGGCCAATTTCCAAATATCTTCTCTCTCATTGTACTGGTAATCAACAACAATCTGCTGTCTGCATCATCTGGCAAAAACATCTTCAATCTGGAAAAGGAGCTTGCTTTTCTAACACTGTTCAGTCATCATACTTGTTTCCAGCCTGCTTTGATTCTTTTTTCCTTCTTTCATATCATTTGCAATAAATGGCAGCACTTTAAATGCTAATGAAGTAAGACTAAGGACTAAATAAGAGTAGTAATCCTAGTCTATTTACTGTAATCTCTTGCCATTTGATTTCAACATGATTTTTTTCTCTTCCTATTTTTCTTCTTCTTACTAAACTCTGGCTTTCCTCTTAAACTTTGGCTAGTGATTTCAGGAAACATCATGTTCTCATTTTCAGCAGTACAAATTTAAAATAATGCCCATTGCAGTAATCCAATTTATTCCAAATGTGCAGCACTGCAATAAAGTAGCACATGATTTATATCTGCTTCCACAAGTTGACTCTGTTAACTGCCGTCAAACTTGATGCTCTTTCTTTTCTTCATGCAAAAGCCAAAAGGAAAATCTTTTTTTTTTTTTTTTTTTGCCAAGTTTCAGTCAGATTTTGCTTAATCTTTCTTAATTTTAAGTGTTCCGACAAATATACTTGCATTTCAGAACTCTGACATTTTACAGGATTCTTTTGCTTCTTTCTACTTCCATTCACAGAAAATGGGAAGTTCTTTAATTTGATGGATCAGAAAACAAACAAAAAAAAAACCCACAAGATCTGTTGCTTCTCTAGCCAAAGATTCTGTTTTCATTTACTCTAAAAAAAGGCTCATCTGCCTCCAAAAGAATACAAGCTTCTAAAAGAAAGGTGGTCACCAGTATTAGAATGTAAAAAAAATAGAATCTAAAGTGAGAAAATTAAAAAAATTCTCAAAAGCAACTGCTTCTGGCCACCAAGACTGGAACTTTTTAAGAGAAATAAAATTTCATGGGATGAAAATTAAGGCCTTCAAATAACTTCACATTCAGCACCCACCATCACACCTCCTTATCTTGATTTTCATACCCACTTCTTTTTAACCTTATGAAAAACAACAGAGATGCAACATTACTCACAATGTTATGTCCCATTTGTGGCTGCCTCTAAGCTATAATTTTTTTAATGACAGATTAAATTGTGATGTAATGTTAAATTATTACAGTAAACTATTCTGGATGTGTATTTCATGTTTCTATTCTTTGTAGAATCTCATTTCACGAATGAAAACTTCTTAATAAGGTATACAAAATCAAAGACTGGCTTATTCATTTACAAAGAAAAGACAAAATTAATAAAAAGGAAAAGAGTAAATATTTTTATGTGTTTTAAATTATATAATCTTTAACACAAATTAGAGTCAGTAATTGTTCCATTTTCAGCAGGTATGAGTGTTTGTTTTTTTCTGTTTTGCATGGAAGAGGAGCAGGTTCTACAGGTAGAAGAGCATATATTGTCTTTAAAAGAAACTGGAGTAAAAAAGGATTAAACAGAATAGAAGCTTCATCCTCATGTGGCTAGGAGTCCTTTCCTTTCAGTCTTGGATGATTCAATACTATATTTAATTTGCTTTCCTAATCTTCAGTGTAATTCCTTCTTTTCTGGAACCTACGCAATATCAAGTGTAAACAGATACACTACTAAAATGCAGTTTCTGACGCACATGTACAACCACATAACAAATCTAAACTTGACTTGATCTTTTTTTCTTGCCATATCTTTGTGTATCTTCCTAAAGCAGCCTCAGTAATTACTGACATCATATGGCACAATTATGGACTTTGAATCAAAACAAAAGGCAGTAGATTGCAATAATTTTAGATGGTAATGAATCTAACATTAGATTATCAGAACCCTAATGAGAACCAAGGTGGTTTGAAATGGCATGCTCAAATCAGAATTAAATTTTGTATTCCTTTTCTAAAGATGAATAATTTAAACCTCCTGAAAGTGTTATAATCTCTAAATGAAAAGGTGTAATGGCTCTTGCCTCACAAATAACATATCAGACAGGACATGCATGCTTAATTTATGGTGCATGGATTCTTGGAACACGTGTATATAGATGAAAAACAGCTAAAATGTATATATATATACAGAAATCTGTCAAAATAAGAAAGAGGAGCCAAGCACATAAATCAGTGCCACCTTTAGCTCTTTTGTATATCAGAATTTATGACAACAAAACTATCTTTTTTCCTTTTTTATTGTTTGAATATATTCTAGATTTCTAAGCACAGTCTAAGGTCTCTTCTTGTTTGGAAAGACTGCAGCAAAAATAAGCATGTCAAGGGTCATATAAAAAATCAACATCCAGTAAGTTCTTGGCTCTAAAATGTAGTAAATCAGGTCACCTGAGAGCTCCCAGATTATCACAGGACCCACTCAAAGTTGTTTTTCCACAAAGTTAAACACTAGAAAGACTCCTTCCAAGATTTTGTATTAAGACTCTCCCGTCTGCCTAGAAAAGACCCCCTCATTTCCTGTTTTCTTATAACTATAGCAAAGAGCATTTACCTCAGTTATAAATTTTTCTAGCTAAAATCCCACCCTCAACGCAACTATGAGCATGTGAATTTTGTCAGATTTTGCCTTTATAGAACCATAGAATCATAGAATGGTTTGGGTTGGAAGGGACCTTAAAGATCATCTAGTTCCAGCCCCCCTGCCATCAGCAGGGACACCTTCCACTAGACCAGGCTGCTCAAAGCCTCATCCAGCCTGGCCTTAAACAATTCCAGGGAGGAGGCATCCACAGCTTCCCTGGGCAACCTGTTCCAGTGTCTGACCACCCTTACAGTGAAGAACTTCTTCCTAATATCTAATCTAAACCTACCTTCTTTCAGCTTAAAGCCATTTCCCCTTGTTCTATCATTAACTACCCTTACGAAAAGTCATTCCCCAGCTTTCTTGTAGGCCCCCTTCAGGTACTGGAAGGCTGCTATAAGATCTTCCCTTTACTTCATCTGTTATCTTTATATTCTTCACTTTCATTAACCGTGAGTTGTCTAACATCCAAATGATGTGTTTCTAGGTCTTCTATCTACAGCACCTTCTGGATGCTATAAATAATAAACAGCACCTTGTGTGCTTCTCACTTTAGGACCCAACCCTTCAAACAGTTATGATTCTGTCAGCAGTCACAACATCTAGGACAGTTAAGCAACGAAAAATGAGCAATGGATAGCAACACATGTCACTTTGTTGCTATTTTTAAATTTTGGGATAAAGGTGGAAAACCTTACCCAAATGAAAATTTCTTTTTTTTTTTCCAGGATATTATACCTCATATATTTATTAGAGGCTATGATATATTCCATCTGTTTCCATACACGGACTGAAAAAGAAGTTAATACTATGAAAGTCTTATTGATAGAGCCAATTATGTAGTACATTGCCTCAATAACAAGAAGCATTAATCCAACTGGGATAAATCCTTCTCTCATTTATACTGATCTCTACAAAAATAAGCCCATTGAGTCAATGCAGTTGGACCAGATTTACAGCACTCTGACTGAAAGCAGAACTCTTCACTGTCTTGGATGAGTGAAAGAGGATTTGGCAGGAGAAAAGAAACAATCATGAAGCATACTCCAGCTCTCTTCTTACTGAAGAAGTCTCTCTGATTTCAATGGAAATAGGATCAAGCCAGCATTCAAGCTTGACCAAACTGCTCTTTTTTTAATCTAACAATTATTGTCACATTGTCTGGAAAAAAACAGCTATTAAAAGATTATAGATTTTCAAAGGAAAATTATAAAATATAATGTGGGCAGCCATATAAAAGGAACTATTAATTCTCTTTTAAATAAAGTCTCTTTAAAAAATGACTAATGAATCACATAATTTGAATCGTTTGGGTTGGAAAGGACCTTTAAGATCATAGAGTCCAAGTGAAAACTTAACATTGCCAAGTCCACCTCTAAACCATGTCTCTAAGCACCACATCTACACGTCTTTTAAATTCCTCCAGGGATGGTGACTCAACCACATCACTGGGCAGCCTGTTCCAATGCTTGACAACTCTCTGTGAAAATTTTTTTCCTAATATCCAATCTAAACCTCCCCTGACACAACTTGAGGCCATTTCCTCTCATCCTATCGCTTGTTACTTGGGAGGAGACCAACACCCACCTCACTACACCTTCCTTTCAGGTAGCTATAGAGAGCCATAAGGTCTCCCCTCAGCCTCCTGTTCTCCAGACTAAACAACCCCAGTTCCCTCAGCCACTTCTCATAAGACTTGTTCTCCAAATCCGTCACCAACTTCATTGCCCTTCTTTGGACACACTCCAGTGCCTCAATGACTTTCTTGCAGTGAGGGGCCCAAAACTAAACACAGTACTTGAGTTGCAGCCTCACCAGTACTAAGTACAAGGCACTATCAGTTCCCTGGTCCTGCTGGCCACACTGTTTCTGATACAGTCCAGGACGCTATTGGCCTTCTTGGTCACCTGTGCACACTGCTGGCTCACATTGAGCTGGCTACTAACCAACACCCCCAGGCCCTTTTCTGTCAGGCAGCTTTACAGCCTCTCCTCCCCAAGCCTGTATCATTTCATGGGGTTGTTGTGACCCAAGTGCAGGACCCGGCACTTGGCCTTGTTGAACCTCATACAATTGGCCTTGGCCAATCGATCCAGCCTGTCCAGATCTCTCTGTAGAGCCTTCCTACCCACAAGCAGATCAACACTCCCACACAATTTGGTGTCATCTGCAAACTTATGGAGGATGCACTTGATCCCCTCATCCAGACCATTGATAAAGATATTAAACAGAGAAAAAGAACTGCTAAAAGAACAAATATACTTTCTGTCGGATGCTAATATTGTTGATATTTTTCCTCTTGGATGAACTCTGAAGGTAAATTTGTACTTAGGAGACATAATAAAGCAAAAATGAGAAATTATATTGTTACTGTTAGCCAACCATGTCCAATTTCATACTAGTTTTCATCCAGCAGCGTGTGCCCCTTAAATTAAAGAAATGAAGTTAATTTGGCACAGCCTGTATCATGTCTTTTTCTCAGAGGACAATGCTGAAGCCATCTATTCCATTAGCCAAGAGGTTTAAAAATCCAGAGACTGTTGCATTTGTTGTTCAAATTGAATAGCCAAATTAGGGAGTTAAAATGCATGACAACATGGAGAATGTATTTTAGTAGCCAGCTATTTTTAGTACAGACTGCAACAAGGGAAGTATATTAAAATGTACATTCTGATTTTATCGTAACATCCCTTAGTTGTTCTGTTGTTACTGATTTACAGGACTGAATCAGTAAGATGGTTTTCATCACCATATGTTTTCCTTCCATTCTACAAAAACTGTAGCTTGAGAAGTGATCTACTCAAAATCATTATCTCTTGTTATCTCAATTGTTATTGCTGACTAGCCAGAGACAACCAAGTGCCAACTCCAAAGAAAGGATTTAGACACCAAAACAGACACTGGATAGGTTGTCCAGGGAAGTGGTTGAGTGGCCATCCCTGGAGGTATTTAAAAGACATGTTGATGTGGTGCTCAGGGATATGGTTTAGAGTTAGACTTGGCAGTGTTCAGTTTATGGTTGGACTTGATGATCTTAAAGGTCTTTTCCAACCAAAACAATTCTACGATTCTATGACTTTAGCAGCCTTTCGACACAAGTCCTAAACTGCAACCTGAAAGGGTTCACACAGTAGTCAGGGACACATAAGCTCCCTAAGCATCTCCCTGCTGGCCCTAAACACACTGTAGGTGCCTGCATACATGTCCCAGAGGTGCTCCAGCTGGGCCCGGAGCAACCAGCCTCCCTCCTGAGATACAACGGAAGACAACAAAGCTGCAAAGCCCAGCCTCCTACAGAGTCTCATAGGGTGAGTGTTCTTCCATTACCCTGCTGTCATGGAGAGCATTGATTTCTCACTCACAGACACTTGTATTTAAAAGGGTAGCAGAGGAGGTTGTTACAGTGTTTTGCATAATAGTGTAGCTCTAAGTATAATTGCCAGAAAAACAGATGTGGGCCCAAGCTCTCATTGGGCCATAGTTATTACATTCACATCTGTCTTTGGGAGAAGATTCTGTTTTCTAAATCCGATTTGTGCTCCAGCTCTTCTGTTCTTGCCCTCACTTCCAGAAAGATGAGGCATTTCCAATGATTCCCTTGCAATCTGCATATCCTATTGAATCACAGCAATGAAGGTCTCATTTTGGATTCTTCTCTGCCACCTCTTCCTGGGAGCCCAGACACCTCTCCCAGGTCTATCCCCACTCCCCTTAAGAAGAGAGGGGACTATCTAAATACCTAAAAGCCGGTTTCTCTTTTCATATCAGGCCTTGGTTTGTAGTCCTCTTCAGCAGCTCAGAGCAGGTCAGGGCTGGCAAAGTCCACTCCCATGATGGACACGGCAGGATGCGAGGGAACTTGCTCTGGGTGCTGGCTCTGCTCTCACCTGAGTGTACAGCTGACAAAATATACCACGAGCATGGGACACACAACACAACAGAGGGAGATTTCATAGAGTCATAGAATCATAAAATGGTTTGGGTTGGAAGGGACCTTAAACATCATGTAGTTCCAAGCCCCCTGCCATCAGCAGGGACACCTTCCACTAGATCAGGTTGCTCAAAGCCTCATTCAACCTGGCCTTAAACACTTCCAGGGAGGGAGGGTCATTACCTGGTTTTGGCTATGATGTGCTCATTTTAAACTCACTAATGAGCCAGTTATGATCCTGGGTTTGAGGTAAATAAAATAAAATAAATAAATTATACCTGTTCTTAGCAGATAGATCTGCTAATTCCTCATATGAATCAATCTGTAATGACTCCAGAGCATGACACTGTTTTTTGGGGTTTTTTTTTTTCCATTTGAGTCTTACCTAATGTTAATATTAACTTCTCCAGAGCTGATGAGGACAATTCATCAAACAGGCTGTTACAAAGGAAAATTAAAAACCTTGGGTAACTGTGCTTTGCTTTTATGGTACATTTAACAAATCTATTTCAGTTTACCTCCTATAGAAGAAATCTAGTATTTCCACAGATAACAGTAAGGATTCATTATGACCTATGCTACTCATAACAAGCTTAGATGGTTTTGCAATGGTATTACTGCAAAAATTCATTTTTTAAATGTCATCATTATTAGGATTTGCTGTGGAAGTGAAGTATGCTGCAAATAAGTGTCTCATTCTATTTGTTCTTTACAGGAAATGAAACATGCCAGGCTGATACTTCCCAAACATGCTGCACTATTTGCATCTTTCATTAAAAACAAAGACTGACTAGTGATTTGAGCCTATCATTTGCTACTCATAACAAAAATTGTATTATCTTTTCTGTAAGAAATAATTTAAACATGTTCTGATCTGTCCAGTTGACGAAAGAGTCAACACACCTCCTTTCTGTACCAAATATATCTTTGGAGAGGAAATAATATTATCTGTGGTCAAATCTTTGAGTTTTGGTGCATTCATGGTGATTCATCCCTTTTCAGAGAACCATTTAAGCACACGCCAAGCTTCAAAAAGGCACTTAAATCTAACTGGTCTACTGATGGTTAGCAGTACTTGACTAAAATCAATACTAGACTGAGGAAAAGCCAACTGAAGCAAATGAATGGATGTCCTACTCTTAGAAAACACATTTTAAAATCCAGCATGTTTAAAAAACTTTGAACAGCCTTCTTGTCTCACTAAAGTATATCCAAAGAGCATCTAGGAAGTCTCAAATTTTCATTATGTTCATACTTGAATTTCAGTTGATCACAAACATTGAAAAGCCACTATTTAGTATCTTATCAGTTGAATTATGAAACAAATGTTATAGAAAGGGAACATACATACTCTAAGTCTAAAAGAAACTTAAGTTATTAAGTTAAAAAAATATTTATACGGAATAAACCCTTTTCTTAAAACACTAAGCTGCTGCCAACCAGAAAAAAGTAGAAGATATTCAGAATCTTGAACTAAAACTATGCTACTATAAAGAAGTAAGACTTTGTAAACTTATAACTTAGTCGAGGGAAAACAGAGGGAGAAGATAATTCTTAAAAAAAAAAACAAAAAAAACCCCACAAAACAACCAAAACAGCTAATAACCACCAAAATAAGATGAAAAAGGAGTAAGTAAAATGGACACTTCAACAGTCATGAATATGACAAATCCTCTCTAACTACTAATTAGAATGCATGGAGAACCATAATCATCACTAGGTGTTTTAAGATTTGGTTTTATTTCTCATTATCCTTTGATCTGATTGGTAATAAATTAAAATTTGGTTTTTTTCCTCCAAGTCGAGTCTGTTTTGCTCATGCCAGTAAATGGTGGATGATCTCTCTCTGTCCTTATCTCAACCCACGAGCCTTTCATTATATTTTTCTCCCCCTTGCCCAGTTGAGAAGGAGAGTGATAGAGTGGGCTTTGGTGGGCATCTGGTATCCAGCCAGGGTCAACCCACCACACTCCTCTTTGCAGATACTCCAGCAAGGTGTTTTCAGGATTCAAACCTAACTACTCACAGATTTTCTTTAAAGATCAGAGTTCATTTGAACTAATTTCCTGCACCTTTCACATTGACATTGGAGCTTGCACAGAAAAAAATGAAAGGTTCATACATACAGCTCATAGCATGACAATTAAGAACAAAATGATTTAATCATTTAATTGATTAAGTAAAAGAGTAGATTCAGATGAGACATGTCTATTATAGTGTTTTTAATTTGGATCAAAATCATGCTTTAGAAGCAAAGCCTGGCAGAGCAGCCTTAGAGAGCAGACTGCTCTCCAGGAGTTTCCCTGCTGATCTCTTGTGTTCCAAGGGCAGCCAGCCCACAGGACCAGACTAGAGCCTGTCCACAGTAACACCCACAGAAATACAAATAATCTAAGTGCTGAGTACTCAACAGTTACTCTTTTGACCTCCAAGTCTGTGCCTAGTGCTCCACAATGCTTGCTAGTGTAGATACAATCATCTCTCATGCCTGCGTCTGCTTCTAATCCAATGTTTATATAAAGTAAAATTCATTAATAATCTTGGGAGCTAATTTAATGTATGTCAATCTGTCTGACACGCCCTTTTTGGCATGCAATTTAGGGCTCCTGAGTTATGCCAGCTTAAATTTATGCCAACCTGCTAGCATATGCACCTAAAGCTAAATTTGGAACCAGCTACGAAATTGCCATGACCCCAATTCTTCCTTGCCTAGAAACTCAAGCAGTCATCTCATCATATGCTAAATGGATCACACTCCTGACTGAATATCACTCTACCCAGGCTTGAATGGCCAGGAGAGATCTGCAGCAGTGGATCTGTTTGTAGAATAGAATAGAATAGAATAGAATAGAATAGAATAGAATAGAATAGAATAGAATAGAATAGAATAGAATAGAATAGAATAGAATCATTAAGGCTGGAAAAGTTGATCAAGTCTTGCCATTGGCAAATGCTGCTTGTTTATCACAAATATGTAACTGCTTCAAAAAACAATCAATTTATGTGATAATGGATTTCTATTTGTTTTACAATATAGACTGCAGGTAGGATTTTCAAAACCATCTAAATTGTTTAGAAGTACTATTTTAACAATTTCTGAAAATCCTGTTGTATTGCCAGACAGCATGTAGGTGTTGGTCCTTACCTCAAGTATCAGTTTGTCACACCATGTTCTACGGCTGCAAATAATAAAAGTAGTTGGAATTATCTCCTCAAAGACATGCAATTCCTGAAATTATAATTAAGTCCATTGTAAAACTGGTATTCAGTATTTATTATTTCAGCCCTTTGGCAAGGCATTAAGTTGAGACATAGCAGAGCACTTTTTCCAGATCACATACAGGTTTATTTTTTAGTAAACATAATCTATCTAAGTTTTTAAAAACATATTTATAGAAGACATAATTCACCATCAGTCTCATATGCTTTTTCAATGGTTATGAAGACTCAGACGTAAACCAAGACAGACTAATTCTCACTGTGCATTTCACTAAGGTAGAGTGGATATAAAATGTTCATGCACATTTTTTGTGCACTTTTCAGTCCCTTTCATTAGTTTGCTTCACAGGTCATTAAGAATCTGCCACTTAATTTTGCCCAGTTCCCTGCTGCTGGAGAAAATCACATCACATATAGTTCATTTTCCTAAACGTAAGAATTGCCATTTTTGAAGCAGTTAGTTTTTTGAACACATGCTGCATGTCAGCTCCACCTGCTGCAGCCTCACAGGAGACCCAGGTGAGCTCAGACATGATAAGGGTTCTTGCCACCATCATATCAACAGCCAGGTATGTCCACACCAGATGGCAGGCAGGTTTCCAAATCACCCAGGTGAGTTTCTTCATCCTCTCACACTTCTATTTATTTGTGGAAGGAATAATAAATTCATAGGTCTACGCACACCAGTATGTGGTGTAAAACACATAAGACCTTCACCAAGGAAAGACATTTTCAGGGAGGTGAGATGATGTCTTTGTAGTAATTTTATTCAAAAAAAGGGCGCTAAGAAATTCTGATTAAAGAAGCATAGTCCAAGAAAGATATGTCAGAAGAGCTGGTACTGGAAAAAAATAGGTGATTAAATTCCTCCCCATGCAAAACTACAGGCTTGGGGAGGAGTGGCTGGAAAGCTGCCCAGCAGAAAAGGATCTGGGGGTGTTGGTCAACAGCCAACCGAACATGAGCCAGCAATGTGCCCAGGTGCCCAAGAAGGCAAACAGCATCCTGGCTTGTATCAGGAATAGTGTGGCCAGCAGGAGTAGGGAAGTGATTGTCCCCTTGTATTTGGCACTGGCAAGGCCGCACCTCAAGTACTGTGTTCAGTTCTGGGGCCCCCAATACAAGAAGGACATCAAGGCTCTGGAGTGTGTCCAAAGAAGGGCAACAAAGCTGGTGAAGGGCTTGGAGAACAAGTCTTATGAGAAGTGGCTGAGGGATCTGAGGTTCTTTAGTCTGGAGAAGAGAAGGCTGAGGGGAGATCTTATTGCTCTCTACAACTACCTGAAGGGAGGTTGTAGAGAGGTGGGTGTTGGTCTCTTCTCCCAGGTAACAAATGACAGAATGAGAGGAAATGGTTACAAGTTGCACCAGAGGAGGTTTAGGTTAGATATTAGGAAAAATCTCTTCACAGAAAGGGTTGTCAAACACTGGAACAGGCTGCCCAGGGAAGTGGTGGAGTCACCATCCCTGTCGGTATTTAAAAGACAGGTAGATGAGGCGCTTAGGGACATGGCTTAGAGATGGGATTGGTAGTGATAGGTTAATGGTTGGACTCGATGATCTTAAAGATTTTTTCCAACCACTATGATTCTATGATTCTAAAGAGTCACAGCCAGCAGCCTGGGAAGGTGCTGTCAGAGGGTCTGTAAGCTCTTAAGATACCAACTTTCATCTGAGTTCAAGAAGACATCACATTATTTTTTTCCTGTTTTGTTAGCAACTCAGCTAAAAAGTTTTGTGTTTGACAATATGAATTGTAGGTGAGTAGAGTTTTTATTCAGTCCTAACCAGTTCATTCATTATGGAGTCTGAAATAGAACTACTGCACACCTTGAGAGGCATAATAGAAAGTAGATAGGATGACTTTTCCAAAGGGAAATGGAATCCTTTTGAAAGAAACACACAGCACAAGGCAAAAGCATGTATAACATTTAGAAAGCCCTTGGCAAAGTTTTTCATAAGAAGATAATAAGGAAATTTAACTGATGGATAGGATAATATTCTGTCAGTTCAGAAGTAGGGTAAGGGAAGGAATGGAGAATAGAAAGTGATCAGTGTTTCAAAGCCCGGCTGCTAAAATGAGGATATTTAAAGAACTTGCATTCAGTTTTTCCTTAGTGATCTGGGAAAAAAACAAACAAACAAACAAAACCATAGTGATATTGGGATGGCAAAACTTGTAGTTAACAGCTACAAAGTAAGGATCCAGAAAGGCTGGAGGGGGTCTTGAATACAGACATTAAAGGTATTAAGCTTTTAAGTTTAATGATCTTCTCTCATAATGAAGGAGGAAGGCAACATTCAATGCAAAAACAAAGAATTAAAAGCAGGAGAGGGAATATTCTTTTTATTTAACACTGAAAAATAGCCCTGTTCAACAACTGAAAAGACTTATACAGGCAAACAATTTAGTAGGAGTTAGAAAACATTTAGACCTTTATATGGATAATGAAAACATCCAAAGTTAATCCATAAGAGAGAGCCTTCACACCTCACACTAGATAAAAAGAAAATATTTCTCCACCAAATATGTTAGTGTGCATTCCACATTTTAACTGCCTTCAGTTATAGTCTGCCAGTCACAGAGAGACAAGATCCGCGATCAAATCAGTCAGTCATATGGTAGAGACAAATGATTCAGAAATACACCTCTTGCTGTTCTTCAGACCATTATACTCCCCTGAAAAATGGGTAATGCAATCTGAAAATACAAATGCCTGGTAATCTTTATGTTCCAATAACTCAGACCTCTTCTGGCATATTCTTGGTAGTTAGAAGACAGATTTAAGGCAACTTTGGCATTACCCTCATTGGGAGAGGAGCAATCCCAGGAACCTCAGATTGGAAAGGACTGTCAAGAATCTAGACCTTGCACCACAGAGACCTGCGGGACAGCTGCATAATTCAGAGAGAACGTGCATCCCACCTCACACAAGGCACCCCATAACACTGCTTAGCATTAGACAACAGACTTACCACCTCTGACTCTTATGTCTTTCCTAAAAACAGACAGCAATAGGGATGCAGTCATCACCTTTGGCCTCAATTTTTTTGCCTTGTTGTCTCCTCAGTAAGGAATTCCAGTGTATATACGTGCATATATCTTGGGGCCTACAAGAAAGCTGGGGAGGGACTTTTTACAAGGGCAGTTAATGACAGAACAAGGGGAAATGGCTCTAACCTGAAAGAGGGTAGGTTTAGATTAGATATTAGGAAGAAGTTCTTCACTGTAAGGGTGGTCAGACACTGGAACAGGTTGCCCAAGGAAGCTGTGGATGCCCCCTCCCTGGAAGTTTTTAAGGCCACGTTGGATGAGGTTTTGAGCAACCTGGTCTAGTGGAAGGTGTCCCTGCTGATGGCAGGGGGGTTGGAACTAGATGATCTTTGAGGTCCCTTCCAACCCTAACCATTCTGTGATTCTATGATTCTATATCCTGTCTTGCTGCTGCTTTTTTTTTTTTTTTTAAATGAGGAATTTTAAGTATGGATGTTCACAGGTAATTGAGCTATCAAGACATAATTATTTGTGTCCCTACACCATGGAGAAAGCATTTTTCTCATAAATGTAACTTAAGTAAATGGCAAAGGCTATAATCTATTTTATTAATTACACCTGTAAAGAACAGCTGACTGTCACAAGCCAATACCACCTAAGCATTTCAGTTTCATGGCCCTTCACATCCTGAGAAAGCTAAAAAACACTGTGACTAAAAGCTATTCTGTCTGCATCATAAGCAATATTACAAGCCTCTTTTACTACTAAGGGTGACAAACACTTCCCATTAACAGATCTAATTTTCTATTGCTCATAACTTTGTCATACATGAACCATTCAGGCTGAAATTTTCCATTTCCAGTGTCTTCCTCAGGCTGTCGTGGCATTAGAGAATTTGCATCAAAGTGGTTTGAGGCCACTTAAAAAAAACACCAAACAAATAAGAATTCCCCATGGTTTAAGCAAATCAATTCTAATAAAGTAGGAAATAACAAACCTTACATCGGTGATTTCTAGTATTTTTGTGCATAAGAGCATGAATATGAAATTTAGTACCTGTATCAGGCATGTGGTTATGCTATTCTATCAACTCACCCAAATTAACAAGTGCAGAGACCCTTTAAAAATGTGTTTAGCAGACAGCTGGTAGCGCATTTCAGCAGATATATGCCCTGTGTGTGCTATAGTCCAGGGCTGAACTGACATTTTCCTGCAATTCCAGATCCAGAGTGCTACACACCACTGGATGAAAACAGAGGAACTGAGTGTGAGGAGATCAATTACCTTGTACCGCCATTACCCACCTTTCTGGACAAAACAAGGGGCAAAATGAAAACAGAATCTGTTTTATCAGTATACAGATAAGATAAAACCTTCCTCTTCTGAAGGAAGTATTTTTAGGCATCTTTCAAACTTTTAGGGAGCATAGTTATCTTGCATTTGCTCATCAACAAGCTACTATTCTTAAAATATACAAATATTACTTGTATTTTTGGCAGTTAATGATGCAGTGCTCTAGCTTTCAAATTTCTATCCCATCACAGACAAAAGCACTCCAGACTGGAGTAATTTGTTGTTAAACTTTCTACGTAAAAATCTGCAAAGCTTATTAGCAGTATAAAGTTCAGAATTAAAAACAGTTAAGAATACTGCTGAAGATGCAGTAAGCACCTACCTGTGTTAATTCCAAACTTTTAACTCCAATTTTCAAGAAAGTTAGATTAATAGACTTTATTTTACAGCAAAGATCCAGCTGAAAACACGAGATCAATGACAATCTTTGAGAGTTTTGAGAACTCCCCTGTATTTTTTGAGATTTCCCATGTAGCAAATAGATAATGTGCCTCTTTGTACTAAATTTTCACTCCTGAAACACAGAAATAATAAAAAATATCAGCCTTACATTGATTGCAAAAGTGACAATTATATAGTGAGATAGGAAGTCACTTTCTCCAACTGAGCTATGAAAGCTACTAGCAGTTAAAACTCCCAAAGCAGTATACATGCAGAGCCTCTTCTTCCAACTAGACCATAATTTCACTCATTTCTATAATGAACAATCTCCACATTACTTTTAATATTCTTCTCCATTATTTCATCTACTGTATTGAGTTTCACCAAACATACAAAAAAATCTCAAACTGAAAAAGTTCCTCTCAATTAAAAATCAAGACAGAATTTTCACTGAAAAGTTAACTGTGCTGCACTTAAATTATTCCAATGCTGTTATGTGGGAGTTAATAGGAATAATTATTTACATGTGCAATGCTATTAGCACAACACATCTTCAATAGAAATCATGTTAAGAAAGATGGCTAAATAAAGACCTTGCCGGAATATTTTGCTTTGAAAAGAATGACTGAAAAGAAAACGCAAATCTCAAACTGGTATAAATAGAGCAAATATTGATTTTTCCTTGTAAGAAAGCAAAGTAGACAGTAATACTTCATAGGGCTATGGTGCACTTGCATTTAACAATTTTTAGGTAGACAAAACTGACATGCTATTATCTTGCTGGAGGAATATTCATTCTCTCTTTCAAAACGCATATGAAGTCATAGAAACACTAGATTTGGAGGCAAGTCAGGTATAGGAATGACTATAGTAAAATATTACCATGAAGACAGCAGCAGACATGCCATAATCTATGCTGCAGGACATGTTTTACCTTGCAATGATTATAAGGTATCACACTCAGTAAAAGCTGTCCAAGCTACTTTACATTTCATAGTATCATAGAATGGTTAGGGTTGGAA